>NW_026782117.1:0-225064 GCF_031769215.1 Ylistrum balloti | reverse complement strand
ATCAGCTGTATAACATTCTGTCGGACATCTGTTGTATACCATTCTCTCGGGCATTCTTTGCATACCATTCTCCTGGCCATCCGATGTATACCATTCTGTCGGGTATCCAATTATACCATTCTGTCAGGCATACCCTGTATATCATTCTGTCGAATATCCGCAATATACCATTCTGCCAGGCATCCGCTGTATACCATTCCGTCATGTGTGAGCTGTATACCATTTTGTCGGGCATCCGTTCTATACCATACTGCCAGACATCCGTTCTCTACCATTCTGTCGGGTATCCACTGTATATCATTCTGTCGGGTATCCGCTGTATAACATTCTGTCGGTAATCCGCTGTATATCATTCTGCCCGGCATCTGTTGTATACCATTCTGTCGGCATCCTCTGTATTGCATTCTGTCGGTCAACTGTGGTCTACCATTCTGTCAAATATCCGCTCTATACCACTCTGTCGGTCATCCGTCGTATACCATTCTGTCGGTCATCCGTTGTATACCATTCTGTTGGGCATCCGCTGTATACTATTCTGTTGGCCATCCGCTGTATACCATTCTGTCGGGTATCCCCGGTATACCAATATGTCAGGAATCCGCTGTATACCATTATCTGATGCATTCTCTGTATAGTATTCTGTCCGGCATCTGTTGTATACCATTCTATCGGGCATCCACTGCATACCATTCTATCGGGCATCCGCTGTATACCATTCTGTCGGGCATCATCTGTATACCATTCTATCGGGCATCAGCTGTATAACATTCTGTCGGACATCTGTTGTATACCATTCTCTCGGGCATTCTTTGCATACCATTCTCCTGGCCATCCGATGTATACCATTCTGTCGGGTATCCAATTATACCATTCTGTCAGGCATACCCTGTATATCATTCTGTCGAATATCCGCTGTATACCATTTTGTTGGACATCCGCTGTATACCATTCCGTCATGTGTGGCATTCACTGTAAACCATTCTGTCGGGCATCCGCTGTATACCATTCTGTCGAATATACATGTGTACCACTCACTCGGGCATTCTGTGCATACCATTCTGTCTTCCATCCGCTGTATATCATTCTGTCCGGCATCTGTTGTATACCATTCTGTCGGCATCCTCTGTATTGCATTCTGTCGGTCATACCCTGTATTCCATTCTGTCGGGTATCCAATGCAAACGATTTTGTCGGGTATCCGCTATATACCATTCTGTCGGTATCAGCTCTTTACCATTCTGTCGGGCATCCGTTGTATACCATACTTTCGGTATCCGCTGTATACCATTCTGTTGGGTTCCAGCGGTATACCATTATATGTCGGGTATCCATTTATGCCATTCTATCGGGCATACCCTGTATACCATTCTGTCGAATATCCGCTGTAAATCATTTTGTTGGACATCCGCTATATACCTTTCTGTCATCCGGTATCCGTTCTATACCATACTGCCAGGCATTCGCTGTATACCATTCTGTCGGGCATCGGCTGTAAACCATTTTGCCGGGCATCCGCTGTATATCATTCTTTCAGGCATCCTCTGTATACCATTCAGTCGGGCATACCCTGTATACTATTTTTTCGGCCATACGCTGTATACCATTCTGTCTGGCATCTGTTGTATACCATTGTGCCAGTCATCCGGTGTATACCATTCTGTCGAGCATACCCTGTATACCATTCTGTCGGGTATCCAATGCATACCATTTTGTCGGGTATCCGCTGGATACAATTCTGCCAGGTATCCGCTGTATACCATTCTGTCGGCCATCCGCTGTATACCATTCTGCGGGTATCCACTGTATACTATTCTGTCGGCATTCCTTTGTTTACCATTCTGTCAGTCATCTACTGTATACCATTTTCTCGGTTATCCCATGCATACCATTTTGTCGGGCATCTGCTGTATATCATTATGTCGGGCAACTGTTGTATACCATTCTGTCGGACATCCGCTGTATACCATTCTGTCGGGCATCCGCTGTATACCATTATCTGAGGCATCCTCTGTATAGTATTCTGTCGATAATTCGCTGTATACTATTCTGTCGGGCATCAGCTGTATACCACTCTGTCGGCCATGAGCTGTGTACCATTCTGTCGGGTATCCATTTATGCCATTCTATCGGGCATACCCTGTATACCATTCTGTCGAATATCCGCTGTATACCACACTGTTGGCCACCCACTGTATACCATTCTGTCGGGTATCCGCTGTATACCATTCTGTTGGGTGTCCACTGTATACAATTATGCGGGCATCAGCTGTATACTATTCTCTTGGACATCTGCTATATACCATTCTCTCGGGCATCCAGTAAATACCATTCTGTCGGCCATCCGCTGTATACCATTCTCTTAACCAGACGCTATATACCATTATTTCGGATATCCGTATACCATTCTGTCGGGTATCCGCTGTATACCATTCTGTCTGGCATCTGTTGTATATCATTCTGCCAGTCATCCGGTGTATACCATTCTGTCGAGCATACCCTGTATTCTGTATCTGTCGCTGTATTGCATTCTGTCGGTATCCGCTGTATACCATTCTGCTGGGTGTCCACTGTATACAATTATGCGAGCATCACCAGTATACCATTCTGTCGGACATCTGTTATATAACATTCTCTCAGGCATCCTGTGCATACAATTCAGTCGGGCATACGCTGTATACCATTCTTTTGAACATCCGCTATATACCATTCTGTCGAATATCTATGTATACCATTCTGTCGAATATCTATGTATACCATTCTGTCGAGAATCCCCTGTATACCATTCTGTCGGGCATCCGCTGTATACCATTCTGTCGGGCATCATCTATATACCATTCTGTCGGACATCTGTTGTATATCATTCTCTCGGGCAATCAATCAATCAATCAATCAAATCTTTTATTCCTCTTAATAAGAGATACAATATTATACAAAGTTATATATCTAATTGTCCGTTGTTATAATGCATGTTACAATAAAGCTGATAATATCAACAGTCCTTTTGTTTTCAAATGTAACACACAATTTTCTAATGTACACAATTCTATGCGATGGCCATAAGATTATTTCTGGTTTTGTCAAAGTAAAGTGTGGCGGCATTTGCTATATATTTTGTGCTTTCCAGATAAAATGTTCTTGTGTCTATTAAATGTTTGAAAGCTTTGGAATCTTTACCTAAAAGATGCCTTAAGAATTCTTCATGTGGTAAATTATTTAGATAATCACCAAACTCGTTGCCACATCTTTCTATGATCGATATCATATACTCAATTCTTAGAAATTGTGTGACGTCACAAGTCGTCACAATATGTAATATGATGTCAATGTATGAAGATCCACATAGTTGACATCGACCTTCTATCCAGTTTGGAATAGTCGCCAAGATTTTGTTTGAATATCGTACCACGGAACTATCACGTTGAGATTTAACCGGAAATGTCCACATTATCCATGGTTCATAATTTCCATGTACTTCCTTGAAACGTAGGAAATCGTTGTCTTTCTGCATACGGTCTGCCAGTAGTTCGTTTTCTAAATACAACGTCACATTTTTAACGCTCTGTTTCCGGCTTGTTTTAGACGGAAATTTAACAGTGTCCAAATAGATATCTAAATTACTGTTCAATTTATATTTCAGTAAGAGTTTGTTAACGTCTGGAATAAATCCCATCTGTCTTTCCCCATTGTTATCGCGATACTGATACAGTCTACGAACTAAAATGTCTTTAGTTAGCGTATATGATGGTAAGTTGATGAGAGAACACAGAAAATTCAGTTTCCGCCGTTCTATTGCAGTTTCTATCCTTTTGAGACCTAACAAGGACTCTGCTATGTCTGATCGGGTATGTTTTGGAAGACACTGTGTTCTCTTAGCTATCTGATTTTGAAATACCCGGATTTGTTGTATGTCCTTTTTGTTCGGGTTACACCAAAACTCCGATCCGTACAATACGCTTGGAAGAACCACCTTTTTGTACAAATTTACAGTTATTAATGGATTCGTCCTTTTGCAATCCGATCCAAATTTGGTGATCAGATTGAATGAATTTCTTCCCTTTATGCATGCATTCTGCATTGCTCCGGAACACTTCAAATCTTCTGATAAGATCATACCAACATGCTTACAAGATTTTGACGTTTTCAAACTCTTGTCCATAAGTGTCCATGTTGCTTTAACGTTTTCGTTTCGTCTTTTCCCAAATACAAGTATTGTACTCTTTTCTGTATTGTACCGGAAGTGCATGGTCTTTGCATATCCGGTACAGATGTCCAGCATATTTTGAAGGGACGACGGAGAAATGGTAAGCAGAACTAAGTCATCTGCAAGCGCGGGGTTTCCACATTTTATGTCCATAATCTTTGCTCCCTCATTAGAGTTTTCCAAATCATTCAACAAATCATTTATGTATATGAGATATAAAAACGTGGAAGCGATCCCACCTTGCCTAATACCAGAACGAACAGGTAGCGTCCGTGATCTAGTCCCGTGGGTCATTATAGCGCTTGATATATTATTGTACGCATTGACAAAAAAAGTCAGTATATTCCCTCTAATACCAAATTCATATATTTTTCTCATCAGCCCAGCGTGCCAGACTGTATCGAATGCCTTCTGGGTATCCAGGAAGGCTGCATAAATTTTACTGTTATTTTCAATATTCCAATAAACACATTCTCTTATGTTGAAAGACACAGTTTCGCATCCAAGTCGTTTTTGGAATCCCTGCTGTTGTCTATTTAGCCGGATGCTTGTACATGGGAGCCACTGCTGTATCCGATTACTAACAACCTTCTCCATCAATTTATACAGTACCGGAAGTAGAGAGATCGGCCGGTAATTATCGGGATTAGACCGTGTCTTGTGGTTATTTTTATACAGTGGAATAATGATTCCGTGTTTCCAGGATTTTGGTATAAATCCTAAGTTGTGAACTGAATTGAATAGTTTTAATATACAAAGTATCAAGTTCCGTTCACCATACCGGAAGTGCTCATAACAGATATTATCTGGACCCGGAGCTTTTCTCAGTTTCGTGTCTCTAATCGCGTTTTCTACTTCTGTGAAGGTATAATTCGCATTGAGTACTTCAAGATTTTCTGATTTTACACAATGTCGCTTAGGTACTTCCGTTTCCGCTTCCATACGTACTCCGTTGTAAATGCCTTCAAAGTAGCATGCAAAGGCTTCACATATATCCTTTGGAGTTCCATACGTTTTCCCGTTATACGATATTTCTTTACTTTGTGCAGTTTTTGGGCATTTCCGATTTCTAATAATTTTCCAGAAAAGTCTTAAGTCGCACTCTGCTGCCTCTTCGATCTCTAGTATACATTTCTGTATATAATTATTATATGCTTTTTGATGAATTGATCTGAAGTTTTGCTTTGCCTTTTTATACTGAGAATACGATGAGTATTCGAATCCCCGCGGTCGACCATATTTTATCCATTCCTTCCGTTTCTGTAAGGCCTTTTTATGTGCCATTTTAACTTCACTGGTCCAGTACGGTTTAAGTAACGGATTTCTGTTGACAGCTGGGATATTTTTGTTGGCTGCAAGTATCATAGATAATGTTAATATTTCCGTAAACGCGTCGACCTGGTACTGCGAGGATAGTGGGAAATTATCTAACACTCTCAGTCTTTCGTTGAGGTCTAGTTGATAATTAATTAAGTCTTCAACTGAAGCTTTATGCCAAGCCCGACAGTCACTGGCTAGATTAGTATAATCTTGAGTTGAGTAGACATGATTTACTGGAACTTTGATCTCACACAAAACCGGAAGGTGATCCGAAGCTAAGTCCACTTCCGAATTTGTGATAATAGAACACGTGGATATACAATCGTTTAAAGAATTATCTACGAGTATGTAGTCCAACATGGATTTACTGGGAACAAATGTGTACCGATACCCTTTACATACAGGTTTAGTGTTAGCTGCTGTCAGTTCAAGATCACACATCAAGTGTCGAAGAGAGAGAGATTTTATACGCGCCGTTGCATTTCCCGGAAGTGGACCTAATTTGGCATTAAAATCTCCAGCAATGATCACATTTCCCGTGAGACAATGGTATTCACACAAATCTCTTATTTGTTGTGTAAGAACTGTGTACTCATCAATGTTATTGTTACTTGGGAGATACACGCCTATTATTGTTATAACCCTAGACTGACCAGTGTCCAGTTGTATGGTTACGATTCTATCACTTACCCAAAGAGTGGACATGGAGTGATATAGAGATTTGTTAATTAACATTGTCACGTTTTGTCTAATATGTTCACACTTTTCATTGTTAATTTCGGTACATTCTGGTACGCAGAAGTAGTCTTTGTGTAAATTTTCGAATAGTTCTAAATTGTGAATGGCGATGTTAGTCTCTGTAAATACTAGGATGTCTTTACGGAACTCACCGGATCGGATTAAGTTACCGATAGATGTTGCTGACGTTCCGAATCCTCTAATATTCCAGGTAAGTAGAGTTAGGTTTATAGCTGACATTACAAGTATATAGCAGATTGTGTTACAATAGTCCATAACTTAATCTAATAACTGTATTCTCTCCAACTACTGGAGTCATTGTCGAGAGTCTCGGGATACTCTCTCCATCTACCAGAGTCTGTGTCGAGATTCTCGGAATAGTTTCCGTTATCCCTATAGTCATAGTTTTCGTTTGTATTAGTGTAATAGTCACGCTTGTAACTACTTTCATTCCAGCCCGAAGTGTGTGCTTCCTCGCTGTCCGCGAAGTCATTCCTTTTGCGGTAGAACCTATTGTTCCTGTGCCACTTTGAAGGACCGCGATCAAATCGCTGTGGCCGTCTTCGACTATTACGCTGCAAACGTTCCTTGCGTGTAAGCCATGGCTGACAAAAGACGTTTGTTGGCCAAAATTTGACATCTAGCAATAGTTGCGCGTCTTGCTCATATACATTCACCTTGGCTGAATATGTATTGTCCTTACTGTCAAATAAAACTAAGTCCGTCACCCGGACGCCTTTCTTTGTAATATAATTTAGTATTCCAGATTTTGTGGACTCTTTACCAATTCCCGTTACGAAATACCGAACGGTGCGTTCCCTTTTAACACCAACGAACACATCAGTTGGAGGACCGCCGTGGTTTTTGCGTTTATGCATGTAGTTTGAATTCCGTGCCTGACGTTTAACAGGACTGTTCACGATCACGACTGGGCTATTATTTACTCGAGCCTCAGGTGTTCCGGACACCTGTGTTGGTATGAATGGGTCACGTGCAGGTGAGTTGTTCGTACCTGTACCTGATACCTGGTCGAGTAACGGTACCGGTGTGTCCGGTTGAGTGATCACGTGCTGTACACAATTTGCTGCCGGCGATTTCGCGCTTACAGATGGAGGAGTTTTAGCTACAATCTCTGCAAACGTTGGGGAAGGCAAAGTTTGTTCTTTAAACATCTTTGCAATGTCATTTTTTATACTAACAATCACATTGCCTAATCTTGGTTCATACCATTCTGTCGGCCATCCGCTGTATACCATTCTGTCGGGCATCCGCTGTATACCATTCTGTTGGTTTCAGCTGTATACCATTCTGTCGGGTATCCATTTATGCCATTCTATCGGGCATACCCTGTATACCATTCTGTCGAATATCCGCTGTATACCATACTGTCGGTATCCGCTCTATTGCATTCTGTCGTGCATCATCTCTATACCATTCTGTCGGATATCTGTTATATACCATTCTCTCGGGCATCCTGTGCATACCATTCTGTCGGCCATCCGCTTTATACCATTCTGTCGGCCATCCGCTATATACCATTCTGTCGGCCATCCGCTGTATACCATTCTGTTGGGTTCAGCGGTATACCATTTATGTCAGGTATCCATTTATGCCATTCTATCGGGCATACCCTGTATACCATTCTGTCGAATATCCGCTGTAAATCAATTTGTTGGACATCCCTAGATATCTTTCTGTCGGGAATCCGTTCTACACCATACTGCCAGGCATCCGCTGTATACCATTCTGTCGGGCATCGGCTGTAAACCATTTTGCCGGGCATCCGCTGTATTCCATTTTGTCGGGTATCCCATGTATACCATTTTGTCGGGAATCCGATGTAGATCATTCTGTCAGGTATCCGCCGTATACCATTCTATCGGGCATCAGCTGTATACCACAATGTCGGCCACCCACTGTGTACCATTATGTCGGACTTCCCCTTGATACCATTCTGTAAGGCATCTGCTGTATACCATTCTGTCGCGTATCCCATGTATACCATTCTGTCGGGTATCCGCTGTTTATCATTCTATCGGGCATTTGTTGTATACCACTCTGCAAGGCATCCGCTGTATACCATTTTGTCGGGCATCAGCGGTATACTATTTTGACGGACATCTGCTTTATACCATTCTGTCGGGCATCCAGTGCATACCAATATGTCGGGAATCCGCTGTATACCATTCTGTCGACCATCCGATGTATACCATTCTGTCGGGTATTCCCTGTATACCATTTTGTAGGGCATTCGCTGTATACCATTCTGTCGAATATCCATGTATACTATTCTGTCTGGTATCCGCAGTATACCATTCTGGTAGGTATTGGCTGTATTCCATTCTGTCGGCCATCCGCTATATACCATTCTGTCGGCCATCCGCTGTATACACTTCTGTTGGGTTCAGCGGTATACCATTTATGTCGGGTATCCATTTATGCCATTCTATCGGGCATAGCCTGTATACCATTCTGTCGAATATCCGCTGTATACCATACTGTCGGTATCCGCTCTATTGCATTCTGTCGTGCATCATCTCTATACCATTCTGTCGGATATCTGTTATATACCATTCTCTCGGGCATCCTGTGCATACCATTCTGTCGGCCATCCGCTATATACCATTCTGTCGGCCATCCGCTGTATACCATTCTGTTGGGTTCAGCGGTATACCATTTATGTCGGGTATCCATTTATGCCATTCTATCGGGCATACCCTGTATACCATTCTGTCGAATATCCGCTGTAAATCAATTTGTTGGACATCCCTAGATATCTTTCTGTCGGGTATCCGTTCTACACCATACTGCCAGGCATCCGCTGTATACCATTCTGTCGGGCATCGGCTGTAAACCATTTTGCCGGGCATCCGCTGTATTCCATTTTGTCGGGTATCCCATGTATACCATTTTGTCGGGAATCCGATGTAGATCATTCTGTCAGGTATCCGCCGTATACCATTCTATCGGGCATCAGCTGTATACCACAATGTCGGCCACCCACTGTGTACCATTATGTCGGACTTCCCCTTGATACCATTCTGTAAGGCATCTGCTGTATACCATTCTGTCGCGTATCCCATGTATACCATTCTGTCGAGTATCCGCTGTTTATCATTCTATCGGGCATTTGTTGTATACCACTCTGCAAGGCATCCGCTGTATACCATTTTGTCGGGCATCAGCGGTATACTATTTTGACGGACATCTGCTTTATACCATTCTGTCGGGCATCCAGTGCATACCAATATGTCGGGAATCCGCTGTATACCATTCTGTCGACCATCCGATGTATACCATTCTGTCGGGTATTCCCTGTATACCATTTTGTAGGGCATTCGCTGTATACCATTCTGTCGAATATCCATGTATACTATTCTGTCCGGTATCCGCAGTATACCATTCTGGTAGGTATTGGCTGTATTCTATTCTGTCCGGCATCCGCAGTATACCATTTTGTCGGGCATCCGATGTAGATAATTCTGTCAGGCATCTGCTCTATATCATTCTGTCGGGTATCCTATGCATACCATTTTGTCGGGTATCCGCTGTATACAATTCTGCCAGGTATCCGCTGTATGCCATTCTGTCTGGCATCAGCGGTATACCACACTGTTGGCCACCCACTGTATACCATTCTGTCGGGTATCCGCTGTATACCATTTTGTTAGGTATCCGCTGTATACCATTCTGCGGGCATCTGCTGTATTCCATTCTGTTGGGTTCAGCGGTATACCATTTATGTCGGGTATCCATTTATGCCATTCTATTGGGCATACCCTGTATACCATTCTGTCGAATATCCGCTGTAAATCATTTTGTTGGACATCCCTAGATATCTTTCTGTCGGGTATCCGTCGTTCTATACCATACTGCAAGGCATATGCTGTATACCATTCTGTCGGGCATCGGCTGTAAACCATTTTGCCGGGCATCCGCTGTATACCATTCTTTCAGGCATCCTCTGTATACCATTCAGTCGGGCATACCCTGTATACTATTTTGTCGGCCATACGCTGTATACCATTCTGTTTTGCATCTGTTGTATACCATTCTGCCAGTCATCCGGTGTATACCATTCTGTCGAGCATACCCAGTATTCTGTATCTGTCGCTGTATTGCATTCTGTCGGTATCCGCTGTATACCATTCTGCTGGGTGTCCACTGTATACAATTATGCGAGCATCACCAGTATACCATTCTGTCGGACATCTGCTATATACCATTCTCTCAGGCATCCTGTGCATACAATTCAGTCGGGCATACGCTGTATACCATTCTTTTGAACATCCGCTATATACCATTCTGTCGAATATCTATGTATACCATTCTGTCGGGCATCCTGGTTCATACCATTCTGTCGGCCATCCGCTGTATACCATTCTGTCGGGCATCATCTATATACCATTCTGTCGGAGATCTGTTGTATACCATTCTCTCGGGCATCCTGGTTCATACCATTCTGTCGGCCATCCGCTGTATACCATTCTGTCGGCCATCCGCCGTATACCATTCTGTCGGCCATCCGCTGTATACCATTCTGTCGGGTATCCATTTATGCCATTCTATCGGGCATACCCTGTATACCATTCTGTCGAATATCCGCTGTATACCATACTGTCGGTATCCGCTCTATTGCATTCTGTCGTGTATCATCTCTATACCATTCTGTCGGATATCTGTTATATACCATTCTCTCGGGCATCCTGTGCATACCATTCTGTCGGCCATCCGCTTTATACCATTCTGTCGGCCATCCGCTATATACCATTCTGTCGGCCATCCGCTGTATACCATTCTGTTGGGTATCCGCTGTATACCATTCTGTTAGGTATCCGCTGTATACCATTCTGTCGGGCATCTGCTGTATACCATTCTGTTAGGTATCCGCTGTATACCATTCTGCGGGCATCTGCTGTATTCCATTCTGTTGGGTTCAGCGGTATACCATTTATGTCGGGTATCCATTTATGCCATTCTATTGGGCATACCCTGTATACCATTCTGTCGAATATCCGCTGTAAATCATTTTGTTGGACATCCCTAGATATCTTTCTGTCGGGTATCCGTCGTTCTATACCATACTGCAAGGCATATGCTGTATACCATTCTGTCGGGCATCGGCTGTAAACCATTTTGCCGGGCATCCGCTGTATACCATTCTTTCAGGCATCCTCTGTATACCATTCAGTCGGGCATACCCTGTATACTATTTTGTCGGCCATACGCTGTATACCATTCTGTCTTGCATCTGTTGTATACCATTCTGCCAGTCATCCGGTGTATACCATTCTGTCGAGCATACCCAGTATTCTGTATCTGTCGCTGTATTGCATTCTGTCGGTATCCGCTGTATACCATTCTGCTGGGTGTCCACTGTATACAATTATGCGAGCATCACCAGTATACCATTCTGTCGGACATCTGCTATATACCATTCTCTCAGGCATCCTGTGCATACAATTCAGTCGGGCATACGCTGTATACCATTCTTTTGAACATCCGCTATATACCATTCTGTCGAATATCTATGTATACCATTCTGTCGGGCATCCTGGTTCATACCATTCTGTCGGCCATCCGCTGTATACCATTCTGTCGGGCATCCGCTGTATACCATTCTGTCGGGCATCATCTATATACCATTCTGTCGGAGATCTGTTGTATACCATTCTCTCGGGCATCCTGGTTCATACCATTCTGTCGGCCATCCGCTGTATACCATTCTGTCGGCCATCCGCCGTATACCATTCTGTCGGCCATCCGCTGTATACCATTCTGTCGGGTATCCATTTATGCCATTCTATCGGGCATACCCTGTATACCATTCTGTCGAATATCCGCTGTATACCATACTGTCGGTATCCGCTCTATTGCATTCTGTCGTGTATCATCTCTATACCATTCTGTCGGATATCTGTTATATACCATTCTCTCGGGCATCCTGTGCATACCATTCTGTCGGCCATCCGCTTTATACCATTCTGTCGGCCATCCGCTATATACCATTCTGTCGGCCATCCGCTGTATACCATTCTGTTGGGTATCCGCTGTATACCATTCTGTTAGGTATCCGCTGTATACCATTCTGTCGGGCATCTGCTGTATACCATTCTGTAGGGCATTCGCTGTATACCATTCTGTCGTTCATCCGCAGTATAGGATTATGTTGGGTATCCGCTGTATACAATTATGCCAGGTTTCCGCTGTATACCATTCTGTCGGGCATCCGCTGTATACCATTCTATTGAGGCGTCTACTGTATACCATTCTGTCGGTTAGGTATTCTCTGTATATTATTCTGTCAGGCATCCGCTGTATATCATTCTTTCGGGCATCCGGTGTATACCATTCTGTCGGGTAATCGCTGTATACCATTCTGTCGGACATCAACTTTGTTCAATTCTGTCAGTCATTCGCTGTAAACCATTCTCTCTGGCATCCAGTGCATACCATTCTGGCGGCCATCTGCGGTATACCATTCTGTCGGGCATCAGCTGTATACCATTCTGTCGGGCATCCGGTGTATACCATTCTCTTGGCCATCTGCTGTATACCATTATATCGGGCATCAACTGTGTACCATTCTGTCGACCATCCGCTGTGTACCATTCTGTCGGGTATCCTCTGTATACCATTATCTGAGGCATCCTCTGTATATTATTTTGTCGGCTATCCGCTGTATACCATTCTGTCGGGGATAAGCTGTATACCACTCTGTCGGACATCCGTTGTATACCATTCTGTCGGGTATCCCATGTATACCATTCTGTCAGGTATCTACTTTATACCATTATATCGGGTATCCACTATATATACCATTCTGTCGGGCATCCGCTGTATACCATTCCATTGAGGCATCTACTGTATACCATTCTGTCGGGCATCCGCTGTGTACCATTCTGTCAGTTGGGTATTCTCTGTATATTATTCTGTCAGGCATCCGCTGTATGCTATTTTTTCGGGCATCCGCTGTATACCAATCTTTCGGGCATCGGCTGTATACCATTCTGTCGGACATACGCTGTAAACCTTTCTGTCGGGCGTCCGCTGTATGCTATTCTTTCGGGCGTCCGCTGTATATCATTGCGTCGGGTGTCTGCTGTATACCATTCTGTCTGGTATCCGCTATATACCCTTTTGTCGGGCGTCCGCTGAAAAACTTCTGTCGGGTATCCGCTGTGTACATGTCGAGTAATCGTCGGTATATAACCCACATACCAGACATTTTCCCACCTTTTGTCAGCATACCAAACAGTATTTGACTGTTGGGCAGGATACCAGACAATGTCCAACACTTTATCAGCATACCATATTGTGTTTCAACTGTTTATCAGGATATCAGACAGTTTCCAACAGTTTGACAGCATACCAGTCTCACATTTGATCAGCATAGCAGACAGTATTCCGTGGTTTGTCAATATACCAGAAAGTGTCCCACAGTTTGTCAGCATATCAAGGAGTGTCCCAGAGTTTGTCAATATACCAAACAGTATTTGAAAGTTGATCAGGATACCAGATAGTGTTGCTTAGTTAGTCAGCATACCAGACAATGTTTCAACAGTTTACCAACAAACCAGACAGTGTCCCAAACTTTGGCGGTATACCTGATAGTGTCTCACTGTTGATCAGCATTCCAGATTGTGTCCAATGGTATGTTAGCATACCAGCCAGCGTCCAATGGTTTGTTAGCATACCAAATAGTCATATACAGTTGATCAGGATACCAGACACTGTCCAACACTTTATCAGCCTACCATATTGTGTTTCAACTGTTTATCAGGATATCAGACAGTTTCCAACAGTTTGACAGCACAACAGACAGTGTCCAAAAGTTTGGCATCATACCAGACAGTGTTTCAAAGTTGGTCAGCATACCAGACAGTGTCCCACAGTTTGTTAGCATACCAGACAGTGTCTCACAGTTGATCTGCATACCAGACAGTGTCCAAGTGTTTGTCAGCATACCAGACAATATTCCATGGCTTGTCAATATACCACACAGTGTCCAACAGTTTATCAGCATAGCAGACAGTATTCAATGGTTTGTGGATTACCAGACAATGTTCCGCAGTTTGTCAGCATATCAGATAGTGTCTCACTGGTGGTCAGGTTACCAGACATTGTACCACTATTTGTCAGCATACCAGACAGTATTCAATGGTTTGTCAATATACCACACAGTGTCCCACAGTTGTCAATACATATCAGACAGTGTCCAACAGTTGATCAGTATACCAAACAGAGTTTCACAGTTTGTCAGCATACCAGACAGTATCCCAGTATTTGTAAGCATACCCGACAGTGTCCAACAGTTTATCAGCATGTCATATTATGTTTCAACTGTTTATCAAGATATCAGACAGTTTACAACGGTTTAACAGCATAACAGACAGTGTCAGTCAGTTTGGGAGTGTACCAGACAGTGTACAACAGTTTGTCAGCATATCAGACAGTGTACAACAGTTTGTCAGCATACCAGATTGTGAATCAACTGTTGTTCAAGATATTAGACAGTTTCCAAGAGTTTGGCAGCCTAACAAACAGTGTCTTACAGTTGGTCAGTATACCAAAAAGTGTCCAACAGTTTGTCAGCATAGCAGACAGTATTCCAAGGTTTGTCAATATACCAGACAGTATCCCACAGTTTGTCAGCATATCAAAGCGTGTCCCAGAATTTGTCATTATACCAATCTCTCTCCCACAGTTTGTCAGCATACTAAACAGTATTTGAAAGTTGATCAGGATACCAAATAATGTCCCACATTTTGTCAGCATACCAGACAGTGTCCAACACTTTATCAGTATACCAAACAGAATCCAACAGTTTACCAGCATACCAGACAGTGACTTACAGTTTGTCAGCATAGACAGTATTCCAAGGTTTTTCAGCATAACTGATAGTGTCCCACAGTTTGGCAATATACTAGTCCGTGTTCCACAGTTGGTCGGCATATCAGACAGTGTCTTACAGTTTGTCAGCATATCAGACAGTGTCTTTCAGTTTTTCATCATATCAGACAGTGTCCCACATTTTGTCAGCATACCAGACAGTGTCCAACACTTTATCAGTATACCAAACAGAATCCAACAGTTTACCAACATACCAGACAGTGACTTACAGTTTGTCAGCATAGCAGACAGTATTCCAAGGTTTTTCAGCATAACTGATAGTGTCCCACAGTTTGGCAATATACTAGTCCGTGTTCCACAGTTGATCGGCATATCAGACAGTGTCTTACAGTTTGTCAGCATACCAGACAGTGTCCAACACTTTATCAGTATACCAAACAGAATCCAACAGTTTACCAGCATACCAGACAGTATGTCACAGTTTCCCAGCATAACAGATTGTGTTTCAACTGTTTATCAGGATACATGACAGTGTCCCACAGTTTGTAAGCGTACCAGACAGTTCACGACCGTTCGTAAGCATACCATACAGTGTCCAACAGTTTGTCAGGTTACAAGACAGTGTCCCAAAATTTGGCAGCATACCTGACAGTGCCCCACAGTATGTCAGCATACCAGACAGTGTCCCACAGTTTTTTTTTCAATATACTAGACCGTGTTCCACAGTTTATCGCCATACCAGACAGTGTCAAACAGTTATTTAGCATAACCGATAGTGTCCAACAGTTTGTCAGCATACAAGACAGTTCCCAACAGTTTACCAGCATACCAGACAGTGTTTTACAGTTTGTCAGCATATCAAACAGTGTCCCACATTTTGTCAGCATACCAGAAAGTATCTATTAGTTTGTCAGCATACCAAACAGTGTCGTATAGATTCTCATCCTACCCGACAGTGTCCAACACTATATCATTATGCCAAACAGAATTCAACAGATTACCAGCATATCGGACAGTATTTCACAGTTTGTCAGCATACCACACAGTATGTCACAATTTGTCAGCATACCAAACAGTGTCGTATAGATTCTCAGCATACCCGATAGTGTCCTACAGTTTTTCAGGATACCAGACAGTCTTCCATTGTTTACCAGCATACCACACAGTATTTCACAATTTGTCAGCATACCAGATAGTGTTCTTAGTTTGGTTAGCATACCAGTGTTCCACTGTTTGACAACATACCAGACAGTGTCCCACAGTTTGGTTAGCATACCAGTGTTCCACTGTTTGACAACATACCAGACAGTGTCCCACAGTTTGTCAATATACCAGACAGTGTCCCACAGTTTGTCAATATACCAGACAGTGTCCCACAGTTTGGTTAGCATACCAGTGTTCCACTGTTTGACAACATACCAGACAGTGTCCCACAGTTTGTCAATATACCAGACAGTGTCCCACAGTTTGTCAATATACCAGACAGTGTCCCACAGTTTGGTTAGCATACCAGTGTTCCACTGTTTGACAACATACCAGACAGTGTCCCACAGTTTGGTTAGCATACCAGTGTTCCACTGTTTGACAACATACCAGACAGTGTCCCACAGTTTGGTTAGCATACCAGTGTTCCACTGTTTGACAACATACCAGACAGTGTCCCACAGTTTGGTTAGCATACCAGTGTTCCACTGTTTGACAACATACCAGACAGTGTCCCACAGTTTGTCAATATACCAGACAGTGTCCCACAGTTTGTCAATATACCAGACAGTGTCCCACAGTTTGGTTAGCATACCAGTGTTCCACTGTTTGACAACATACCAGACAGTGTCCCACAGTTTGGTTAGCATACCAGTGTTCCACTGTTTGACAACATACCAGACAGTGTCCCACAGTTTGGTTAGCATACCAGTGTTCCACTGTTTGACAACATACCAGACAGTGTCCCACAGTTTGTCAATATACCAGACAGTGTCCCATAGTTTGTCAATATACCAGACAGTGTCCCACAGTTTGTCAATATACCAGACAGTGTCCCACAGTTTGTCAATATACTAGACAGTGATTCACAGTTGGTCAGCATACAAGACAGTTTCTAACAGTTAGCCAGCATAACAGACAGTTTCCGAAATCATGTGGCCTTGTTTTTGGGACAATCAAAAAACATTTTGAGGTTTAATTTTGTGAATGAAAATTGCAAAAATAACTGTTACTGTAATTATGTTAAGTTTTCATGTTTTTTTTTTTTTTTTTTTTGTCAGCTGCAACTATCATAACAGACCCTACATTGATTTATCGGTTACTAATTAATTAGTATTAGCTGTAATTGTTTATTAAGTACAATACACTGGGATGTGTATTGAGACTACAATATATAAATAATACTAGTAATTAGTGATTCATGTATTTATATCCGATGATGAACAATTATAGGAATAGTATTATTTAAATAGAATTTTTTATGGGAGATAACCTACTTCAAAAACGCAGAGTTACACAAAAGGTGTAATGAAATAAAAATATCGTAAATAACTAGTCTGATTTTACAAGCTAAAGGCACCCAGTAATAATTTTAAATGGTAACACAAGACATATATGCCACACAAATAAAACAGAAACAAAACAAAACAAAAAATAAAATTCTTTACATATTGGTATATCTGGATTTTAAAGACTTCTTTATCCATTCAAATAAAGACATTGCATTTAATTGTGGTTCACATAATAGTAATCTTATTGTAACATAATGAACTGAAGGTAATCGATAAAGAATATAACTGAGTCTATATGAAATTTTTATTAGTACAAAATGGTACATTTTAACTGTATTGTAGTTGAAAGTTATTTGAGGTCATTGTTTCAAGCTCTGTATTCCAGTAAACAACACTCAATGATTGATACAAGGGATAAGCATTGTTCATTGCAGGGCAGATAAAACTGTTCAGCCAAGAAATGAAGCAGTGAAGTGTTGCCAGGCTTAGGAGAGCAAGTAAATCTGGTGTTTTTTGATGGCTTTAATCATATAAAAACCACCTGTATCATACACCAAGTAAACATGTTTTACTTTAAAATAGTTCACTGTTGTATTTTTCTGTTTGTTTCTTGCTCAATTCCTGAACCGAGGGTCAAATTGATTCACACATACTTTATTGTACAATTACAATCGGATTAGGCACAAGTTATCACAACTCCGTATTGCCTTCACTGGGGGTCAAAAGTTCTTATCTATTACACACTTACCCACTAAATACATGCTCTGTTTCCTAAACATCAATAAAGAAAAACAAAAATTCCTGAAGTGGTGTTTTTGAAATAATATCGAGAAATGCATCCAGTGTTATCGTGAAAGAGTGAGTTGATTGGTGAGTGAGTGAGTGAGTGAGTGAGTGAGAGAGTGAGAGTGTTTGAGTAAATGTGTGAGTGATTAAGTTAGTGAGAGAGTGAGTAGGGGATTAAATGAGTGAGTGATTGGGTGAGAGAGTGGAAGGATGGGTGGATGGGTGAGTGATTGAGTGGGTGAGTGATTCAGTTGGTGAGTGATTCAGTTAGTGAGTGAGTGAGTTATTCAGTGAGTGAGTGAGTGAGTGAGTGAGTGAGTGAGTCAGTGAGTGAGTGAGTCAATGAGTGGGTCAATGAGTGAGTCAATGAGTGAGTCAATGAGTGAGCAAGAAAGTGAGTGAGCTATAACGACTGTAAAACTTCTCATTAATTTTCATCAACATGCATCTTTTGAAACTTCATGTTACGAGATTGTCCGCCAGATGACGGCTCCTTGCACGAAAATCATGATAATGGGAACAGGCTCTCGAATATCGAATCAGCTCTGACATGTAAACGCCATAGGTAGGTCTGGTCTGTTGGGAAACATCTTACCATCAAACTTCATACTGTGAAAGGAAAAACACTTTTTTCCAATGAGATCATTTTGGCGACTCTGAAATTTCCCCATTACCCACATAACACACATACCCCCTACACACATCACCACCACCACACACATATAACCCCCCAACCCCCAAAAGCACACACTCCCCACCACCACCTCCACACACACATGTACCTCCCCCCACACACACGTTCCCCACCACCATCACCACCACATACACATTACCTCCCCCCACACACACACTCTCCCCACCACCACTACCACCACCACAACCACCAACCACTACCACCACACACACATCACCATCACACACACAACACACACACACATGTACCTCCACCACACACACACACACACACACCACACACCACCACCACACACCACCACCACCACCACACATGTACCTCCCCCCACACACACACCACCAACACCACCACCACCACCACCACCACACACACATATATTATTTCCGCTTCTAGATAAAGCAGTATGACCGTAAGATTGGTACCCTGATTCTTTTCTCAAGCATAATTCTGATTATTAAACCCTAACATTATTTTTCCTGTAACCTTCGTTAGGATTTTGTCAATTACCAATATCTCGTGTACTCTTGTTTCAGATGTTTACCAGTACATACTCCCTACACACATCACCACCACTACACACATATAACCCCCACCCCCCAAAAACACACACTCCCCACCACCACCACTACCACCACCACAAATACATATCCCACACACACATCACCATCACAACCACACACATATACCCTCCTCCCACACACACTCCCCAACACCAACACCACACACACATGTACCTCCCCCGCCACACACACTCCTCCTCCTCCTCACCACCACCACCACCACCACCACCACCACACACATATACCCTTCCCTCACACACTCCCCCACAAACACTCCCCACCACCACCACAACCACCACCACACACACATACTCCCCACACACATAACCACTACCACCACACATATATACCCTACCCCCACAAACACACATATACACACTACCACCACAACCACACACATATACCTCCACAAAAACACAAACACATCACCACTACCACACTACCACCACACAAATATACCCTCCCCCTCACACACACATACTACCATCGCCACCACCACAAACACACACACATATATATACACATCACCACCACAACCACACACATATGCCAACCACAAACACACTCAAACACATCACCACTACCACACTACCACCACATACATATACCCTCCCCTACACAAACACACACACACACACACAAACACACACATACATACACACACACATATATACACACACACATACACACTCCCCAACACCACCACCACTACCACCACCACAAATACATATCCCACACACACATCACCATCACAACCACACACATATACCCTCCCCCCCACACACTCCCCAACACCAACACCACACACACATGTACCTCCCACAAACACACACTCCTCACCACCATCACCACCACACACATGTACCTCCCCCCCCACACACACTCCCCACCACCACTACCACCACCACAACAACTAACCACAACCACAACACACACATAACCATCACCACTTCACAAATGTACCTCCCCACAAACACAACCACTCCCCACCACCACAACCACCACCAAACACGCACATGTACCTCCCACACACACACACTCCCCACCACCACCACCACCACCACCTCCACCAGCAACCACTACCACCACACACACATCACCACTACCACCACACACATATACCCTTCCCCCCCACATACACACTCCCCATCACCACACACACATCATCAGCACCATCACACCCATACCCCCTACAAATATCACCATCACCACACACACACTCCCCACCACCACTACCACCACCACCAACCACTACCACCACACAAACATCACTACCACACACATATACCCTCACCCCCCCCCCCACACACACACACACACTCCCCATCACCACCACCACCACCCACACACAATGCCCACCACCACGTCCAACACCAACAACATCCACTACCACCACCACCACACACATATACCCCCCCCCCCCCGCCCCACACACTCCCCAACACCACACACACATCACCACCACCATCACACACATATACTCTCCCCACACACTCTCCCAAAGACACTCCCCACCACCACACCCACCACGACACACACATACTCCCTTCACACATTACCACTACCACCACACACATATACCCTCCCCCACAAACACACACAAACACATCACCACAACCACACTACCACCACACAAACATAATTCTGATTATTAAACCATGAAAATTCTTTTTCCAATAACTTTCGTTAGGATTTTGTCAATTACCAACATCTCGTGTACTCTTGTTTCAGATGTTTACCAGTACATACCCCCTACAAACATCAACACCACCACCACACAAATATAACCCCTCAACCCCCCAAAACACACACTCCCCTCCACCACCACTACTACCACCACCACAAATACATATCCCACACACACATCACCATCACAACCACACTCATATACCCTCCCCCACATACTCCCCACCACCACCACACACACACATGTACCTCCCCCACACACAATCCCAACCACCACTACCACCACCACCACCACCAACCACAACCACCACACACACATCACCACCACACATATTCTCCCCCATCACACACTCCCCACCACTACCATCACCCACCTGCATCTCTTGATACCCTTGGTTGTGAGGTCATCTGTCCGTTGACAACATCGTGTGCAAATTTGGGGATTATCAACTTGGACATCATATAAACACCACAATTAAGGGAAGGAGATATGTGGCTATTTAAAAATGGAGCACTCACAATAAATTGAAATCACGTTTATCATACAGGATGACAGAAAGTTGTCCCTGTTTGTTGCGGAAGAAGGTCGGGTAAACGGCAACATATGGAAGAGACTGTCATGTCCTTTGAGACAAAAAAATATTATATTTTATATTTCATCGTGATATTAAATATACAAACAGCGTACTTAAGTTTCTGAATCCAGAAATCGATAAATTGCGAGTTCGCCAGTCCTATCAGCAATCTAATGGCCTTGATTTTCATGTAACTTAATGCCGTGTTACTAATATATAGCGTTCAATAACAACAGCGTTACTCAACGATATACAATACACGATCGTTAAAAACATGTCCGTCCATTAAGTTTTGATAACAGGTATCTGATATTGAAGCACCACAGGAGACTACATACGTTACAGAGGTAGTACAGGAGATTGACTATGGGTAATCATAAGTTACAGAGGTAGTACAGCAATTTGATTATGCCGGTTACAGAGTGAGTTTAACGAAAAGTTTAGGTTCCCGAAGTAATGATGTGGACTGGCCACTAAATAGAAAAAATGACATGAAAATATAAGTCATCCTCAGCTGTCATGTTCTAGACAAGTATGACAATACAATGTCTAGTTCTTAAGGATAAACAGAAGTATTCAAAACGTATGTGAAATATAACACAATTTTGAAGACAAGATGACGTTAATTGACACAGTGTAACTTATAACTTGGAGCATCATGACCGCACATAATTGAACTACTTCGAAGACAGATTAGATTCTGCAAGTTCTCGACGGTTTGTTTATATTGTTACGGTCTACGTTTCTGTCGAATTACGTCCCTTCCCTAAGGGCCTGTGACCGATTAAACGACAGAGTTAGTGAGGGTGAGGCCGCTCATACTTGTTAACGTTCAGTGTCAAGGACGGGTACCACTATGATATTTCTATTTTTAACTGTAACGCACGAATAGCGATGACTGGTACTTACTCGGTCGGAACAAGGTTTGTGTACAGTTCGTAATACCTGTTAAGTCTTGTCGAAGAATATTGGAAACACAATAAGCAATATCTTACTACTTCATGTGTACGGACAGATGTGAGGGTGATATCAAAGTTCCTCCTCGGCTATGTATTTCAAGATGTGTACGTAGCACCTGGTAAGTACATATATAAAATATTGAATACTGTGTCTAAACACATACTGATCTCTGACACTAACACTATATCAACTGTCGCTTTCGATGTAGGAATATCTACATTTGTATATATAGATCCGAGCTTTATGGTGTCTACCTGTAACAGAACAGGCAAAATACACATTCCCGTCGAGTGTCCCGATCAGGAATCAAACTCGGGTCTCCGGCATGCAAATCGACCCAGAGAAGCATGCTCCATCAGTTGGGTGACAGTAGGTCTAGGATAGTATAAGTAATGTTGTTCTATTAGCACGGACAAATCGGGGTTTCAGATGTTTATTGTATACCCTACCACAGATAAAGTATAAGTATTGTTGTTACTATTACTATGGACAAGTCGGGGTTCGAGATGTTTATTGTACTATACCCTCCCCTATCACAGATAAAGTATATGTGATGTTGTTACTTACTATTACTATGGACAAGTTGGGGTTCCAGATATTTAATGTACTATACCCTCCCCTACCACAGATAAAGTATAAATGATGTTGTTACTATTACTATGGACAAGTCGGGGTTCCAGATGTTTATTGTACTACACCCTCCTCTATCACAGATAAAGTATAAGTGTCGTTGTTACTTCCTATTACTATGGACAAATCAGTGTTCCAGATGTTTATTGTACTATACCCTCCCTTATCACAGATAAAATATAAGTGATGTTGTTGCTATTACTATGGACAAGTCGGGGTTCGAGATGTTTATTGTACTATACCCTCCCCTACCACAGATAAAGTATAAATATTGTTGTTACTTACTATTACTATGGACAAGTCGGGGTTCCAGATGTTTATTGTACTATACCCTCCCCTACCACAGATAAAGTATAAATATTGTTGTTACTTACTATTACTATGGACAAGTCGAGGTTCCAGATGTTTATTGTACTATACCCTCCCCTACCACAGATAAAGTATTAATATTGTTGTTACTTACTATTACTATGGACAAGTCGAGGTTCCAGATGTTTATTGTACTATACCCTCCCCTACCACAGATAAAGTATTAGTGATGTTGTTACTATTACTATGGACAAGTCGGGGTTCCAGATGTTTATTGTACTATACCCTACCACAGATAAAGTATTAATATTGTTGTTACTTACTATTACTATGGACAAGTCGGGGTTCCAGATGTTTATTGTACTATACCCTCCCCTACCACAGATAAAGTATTAATATTGTTGTTACTTACTATTACTATGTTGTTACTACCCTACCACAGATAAAGTATTAATATTGTTGTTACTTACTATTACTATGGACAAGTCGGGGTTCCAGATGTTTATTGTACTATACCCTCCCCGACCACAGACATTGTATTTATTTTTTTGTTTCTTACTATTTCTATGGACAAGTCGAGGTTCCAGATGTTTATTGTACTATACCCTCCCCTACCACAGATAAAGTATTAGTGATGTTGTTACTATTACTATGGACAAGTCGGGGTTCCTGGTGTTTATTGTACTATACCCTCCCCTACCACAGATAAAGTATTAATATTGTTGTTACTTACTATTACTATGGACAAGTCGGGGTTCCAGATGTTTATTGTACTATACCCTACCACAGATAAAGTATTAATATTGTTGTTACTTACTATTACTATGGACAAGTCGAGGTTCCAGATGTTTATTGTACCCTATAAAGTATTAGTGATGTTGTTACTATTACTATGGACAAGTCCCTGTTTACCCCTCCCCTACACAGATAAAGTATTAATGATGTTGTTACTATTACTATGGACAAGTCGGGGTTCCATGTTTATTGTACAAGATAAAGTATAAGAATTGTTGTTACTTACTATTACTATGGACAAGTCGAGGTTCCAGATGTTTATTGTACTATACCCTCCCCTACCACAGATAAAGTATAAGTGATGTTGTTACTATTACTATGGACAAGTCGGGGTTCCAGATGTTTATTGTACTATACCCTACCACAGATAAAGTATAAGAATTGTTGTTACTTCCTATTACTATGGACAAATCAGGGTTCCAGATGTTTATTGTACTATACCCTCCCCTATCACAGATAAAGTATAAGTGATGTTGTTACTATTACTATGGACAAGTCGGGGTTCCAGATGTTTATTGTACTATACCCTCCCCTACCACAGATAAAGTATAAGTATTGTTGTTGCTATTACTATGGACAATTCAAGTCCATTTTGTTATGTCTCGTTCCCTTTTGAGAACTAAAACAACGGAACCATCAAACATAGGAATGAGCATCAAATACATCAAACTACATCTCTTGAAATCCTTTATTGTGAGTTTATCTGCCAGAAATCGAAATCATTACGGTTATCATTCAGCTTCGAGGAAAGTCGTCCATGTTGGTTTTGTTGTCGGGAAAATATAGATGTAAGTGGCAAATACAGAAGTCTGTCGTGTTCTTGATGACCATTATTGATAGGTGTGAGCGATGGACAATTCAAAGCAATGCCCTTTTTACATATAATCAATACATAATATATATATATAGTAATTAAGTAACATATATACTAATTTGATTACACACATACCCCCTACACACATCACCACCACCACACTCATATAACCCCCCAACCCCCCAAAACACACACTCCCCACCACCACCACCTCCACACTCACATGTACCTCCCCCCACCACAAACGTTCCCAACCACCATCACCACCACACACACATGTACCTCCCCCACACAACTCTCCCCACCACCACTACCACCACCACAACCACCAACCACTACAACCACACACACATCACCATCACCACACACACACACACCACATGTGACACCACACACACACACACATGTACCACTCACACACACAACACCACTACCACCACACACACACACAACACACACACACACACACACACACACACACACACACACACACACACACACACACACACACACACACACACACACACACACACACACACACACACCACCACACCACCACCACCACCACCACCACCACACACATATATATTATTTCACCACATACACACACACATGTATATATATATGTCAATTACCAACATCTCATATATACTATGTTTACACACATACTCCCTACACACATCACCACCACTACACACATATAAAAAACCACCCCCCAAAAACACACACTCGCCACCACCACCACTACCACCACCACAAATACATATCCCACACACACATCACCATCACAACCACACACATATACCCTCCCCCCACACACACTCCCCAACACCAACACCACACACACATGTACCTCCCCCCACACACACATTCCTCATCACCATCACCACCACCACCACCACGCATCACCACTACCACACACATATACCCTTTCCCCACACACACTCCCCCATAAACACTCCCCACCACCACCACCACACACACATACTCCCCACACACATAACCACTACCACCACACATATATAACCTACCCCCACAAACACACATATACACAACACCACCACAACCACACACATATACCCCTACAAAAACACAAACACATCACCACTACCACACTACCACCACACAAATACACCCTCCCCCTCACACACACAGACCACCACCACCGCCACCACCACAAACACACACACATATATATACACACACACACACCACACACATATGCACACAAACACACTCAAACACACACACACACACACACACACACATATACCCACCACACACACCACACACACACACACACACACTCCCCAACACCACCACCACTACCACCACCACAAATACATATCCCACACACACATCACCATCACAACCACACACATATACCCTCCCCACACACACTCCCCAACACCAACACCACACACACATGTACCTCCCACAAACACACACTCCTCACCACCATCACCACCACACACATGTACCTCCCCACACACACACTCCCCCCACCACTACCACCGCCACAACAACTAACCACTACCACCACACACACATCACCATCACCACTTCACAAATGTACCTCCCCACAAACACAACCACTCCCCACCACCACAACCACCACCACACACACACATGTACCTCCCACACACACACACTCCCCACCACCACCACCACCACCACCACCACCACCACCACCACCACCACCACCACCAGCAACCACTACCACCACACACACATCACCACTACCACCACACACATATACCTTTCCCCCCATATACACACTCCCCACCACCACACACACATCACCAGCCCCATCACACCCATACCCCCTACAAATATCACCATCACCACCATACACACTCCCCACCACCACTACCACCACCACCAACCACTACCACCACACAAACATCACCACCACACACATATACCCTCACCCCCCACACACACTCCCCACCACCACCACCACCCCCACACACAATGCCCACCACCACCACCACACACATATACCCTTCCCCCCACACACTCCCCAACACCACACACACATCACCACCACCATCACACACATATACTCTCCCCCCCCCCACACACACTCTCCCAAACACACTCCCCATCACCACAACCACCACGACACACACATACTCCCTTCACACATTACCACTACCACCACACACATATAACCTCCCCCACAAACACACACAAACACATCACCACAACCACACTACCACCACACACATATACCCTCCCCCACACAAACATAATTCTGATTATTAAACCATAAAATTCTTTTTCCAATAACTTTCGTTAGGATTTTGTCAATTACCAACATCTCGTGTACTTTTGTTTCAGATGTTTACCAGTACATACCCCCTACAAACATCAACACCACCACCACACAAATATAACCCTTCAACCCCCAAAAACACACACTCCCCTCCACCACCACTACTACCACCACCACAAATACATATCCCACACACACATCACCATCACAACTACACTCATATACCCTCCCCCACATACTCCCCACCACCACCACCACACACACACATGTACCTCCCACACACTCCCAACCTACACTACCACCACCACAACCACCAACCACTACCACCACACACACCTCACCATCACCACTACACACATGAACCTCCGACACACACACTCCACACCACCATCACCACACACACACACACACACATGTACCTCCCCTCCATACACACTCCCAACCACCACTACCATCACCACCACCACCACCACCACCACCAACCACTACCACCACACACACATCACCACTACCACCACACACATATCCTTCCCCCACATACACACTCCCCATCACCACACACACATCACCAGCACCACCACACACATACCCCCTTCAAAAATCACCATTACCACCACATACACACTCCCCAACACCACCACCACGACACACATGTACCTCCCCACATACAATCCCCACCACCACTACCACCACCACCAACAACCACTACCACCACACACACATCACCACCACCACACACATATACCCTTCCCCACACACACACTCCCCAACACCACACACACATCAGCACCACCACACACATATACCCTTTCCCCACACACACTCCCACACACACACTCCCCACCATCACCACACACATACTCCCCACCACCACCACAACCACCACACACATATACCCTCCCCCCACAAACACACATATACGCAACACCACCACAACTACACACATATACCCCCACAAACACACACAAACACATCACCACTACTACACTACCACCACACACATATACCCTCCCCCACACAAACACACACACACACACACACACACACACCACACCACCACCACCACCACAACCACCAACCACTACCACCACACACACATCACCATCACCACTTCACACATGTACCTTCCCCACACACACACTCGCCACCACCACACACACACACACACACATGTACCTCCCCCACCCCCCACACACTCCCCAACACCACACACACAACACCACTACTACCACACACATATACCCTCCCCCACACAAACACGCACACACACACACACACACACACACCACCACCACCAACACCACCACCACCACACACATATATATATTATTTCCGCTTCTAGATAAAGCAGTATGACCGTAAGATTGGTACCCTAATTCTTTTCTCAAGCATAATTCTGATTATTAAACCCTAACATTCTTTTTCCTGTAACTTTCGTTAGGATTTTGTCAATTACCAACATCCCGTATACTCTTGTTTCAGATGTTCACCAGTACAAGATACAATCCATCTTCAGAGAATCAAGCTACCCTTAAAGTTGCTGGAGATCGTCCACGAGGAACATCATCATATCATCATGGCGCTACATAGGAAATCCTCCCGATTTTGTGAAAACGCCTTTGCGGGATTCGTGGTTTTTGCTTGTGGAGTGTCAATCCTAATCTCAATGAAATCACACTCGTTCTCGAGAACGAGTAGAATCTTTAAATTGCAGATGTCACGGGAGGTACAAGAAAATAGGAAAATTTTCCTAGCAGTATTTGGTGAAAACAGAAACTATGAAAATATAGGAAAAGAACAGTCACAAGCATCCAAAAAGCTTGAAAACAAGAACGAAATAACAGGCTGGTTTCAAAGAAAGCCGACAGAGAAGTATATATCAGGAAAGTTTCATCCAATCTTAGTTAAACCAAGCCTGATTTCGAATTCCGTTTGTAAGAATTCTACCGTAGATATTCTTATTTACTCCTTGAGTTCCTGGAACAATTTTCACCAGCGAATAGCAATGCGAGAATCGTGGGCAGGAACGAATACGTTCACCGATATCCAAATCAAAACTGTATTTTTTCTTGGGCGGCCACCTACAGCAGCCGATCAAACACAGATTGAATCCGAAAACGAAAAGTATGGGGATATAGTTGAGGGAGATTTCCTAGACGGGCGCACTAAAATTTCTATGAAAAGTCTGCTAGCCCTGCAGTGGATCAATGATAATTGTCTTCATGCGAAATACATCATCAAGGCCGACGATGATATGTTCGTCAACATTTTCTACGTTATTGAATTCGCTGTGTCTGAAATTTTCACAGAAAACAAAGTAATCATGTGTCACGTGCGACCTAACAACACGAACGTAATAGTAAGAAATAGAAATAGTAGATGGTACATTCCAGATAATATTCTGCCTGGTCAGAAAACTTTCCCGACTACTTGTTTTGCCAATATGATCTTATTCACTGCGGACCTGGTACCGGAAATGTACAGAGCCTCCTTTTCAGTGCCCTACTGTACAGTCGATGACGTGTACATTTTTGGAATGCTAGTGGAGCTCGTGAAAGACACACATTTCCAGTCTATTGGCGCTACCATCTCAATGGACCAAAACGAAGCTTATCAGAATTTGGTTTATCAAACACATCCCCAATATCTCGCAAGTGAAGTTAAAAATACTGAGTACTTCAGAAAATTTTGGGACGCCGCTTTACGAAGAGTGCCTTCATGGGCAAAGGGTCGCTTAGCTAAAAATTATTCAACATAATATTCTTTATCGTTTTGTTTTTAACTAATATGACGCTGATATGTATAAGTATTTTCGTGTAATAACAACGAATAATAATAAAAGCAACAAACTAACTTTTTTGGCCAGATATCTTAAAAGGTTTATAACATGTCCATTTTATATTGTATCGAAAGAGAATATATGTTCTGGTGTCATTGAACAAGACTATAGTGTAACCTATCATCTTCTAGATATCTGTACTTGGCAACGGGTTTGAATGCAATAACATTCCTAATGCGCAATATTCTTTCACTATGTAAAGAATTACATAATTTATCAAAATTTATTGATCCCCCCACTCTCTTTCTCTCATGCTGTGTACTTGCGGTTGTACGAGAGTGCGAGATGCGTATGAATATACAGAATGAACATGTGATTACTTAAGTATTGTAAATATGCCATCTTGAGTTAGATATATAGGCCTAGATGTTTTATTGTTGGGGAAAGACTTTGTATAAGTTGTACGAGCGGTGCCCAATTCCGGTGCAATTGAAAAGGCAATAAATATTTCTGAAAAGAAAGAAAAACACAGTTATTGTTCAAATATGTAAGCCTCCACAGGTGCTTGTTATCATGTTCTCAGTTTACACATGTTACAAGTTATTGAAACTTTATACCAGTGAAACTTTCCAAACAGTACCACGACTGATCTGGTGATAACAAGTTACTGACTCTTTATAAAACTGAAACTTTTCAAACAGTACCACGACTGATCTAGTAATAACAAGTTAATGACTCTATATACCACTAAAACTTTCCAAACAGTACCACGACTGACCTAGTGATAACAAGTTACTGACTCTATATACCACTAAAACACCCGCAATAGTACCACGACTGATCTGGTGATAGCAACTTACTGACACTTTATACCACTTAAACACCCACAATAGTACCACGACTGATCTGGTGATAGCAAGTTACTGACTCTTTATACCACTATAACTTTCCAAACAGTAGCACGACTGATCTTGTGAAAACAAGTTACTGATTCTATATACCACTAAAACTTTCCAAACAGTACCACGACTGCTCTAGTGATAACAACTTACTGACTCTATATACCACTAAAATTTTCCAAATAGAACCATGACTGATCTAGTGATAACAAGTTACTGACTCTATATACCACTAAAACACCCACAATAGTACCACGACTGATCTGGTGATACCAACTTACTGACACTTTATACCACTTAAACACCCACAATAGTACCACGACTGATCTGGTGATAACAAGTTACTAACTCGTTCTACCACTAAATTTTCCAAAATCAGTACCACGACTTATCTGGTTATTACAAGTTACTGAGTCTTTATACCACTAAAACACCCTAAACAGTGCCACGACTGATCTTGTATTAACAAGTTACTGACTCTTTATACCACTAAAACTTTCCAAACAGTACCACGGCTGATCTAGTGATAACAAGTTACTGACTCTATATACCACTAAAACACCCACAATAGTACCACGACTGATCTGGTGATAACAAGTTACTAACTCGTTCTACCACTAAATTTTCCAAAATCAGTACCACGACTTATCTGGTTATTACAAGTTACTGAGTCTTTATACCACTAAAACACCCTAAACAGTGCCACGACTGATCTAGTGATAACAAGTTACTGACTTTATATACCACTAAATCTTTCCAAACAGTACCATAACTGATCTGGTGATTACAAGTTACTGACTCTATATACCACTAAAACACCCACAATTGTACCACGACTGCTCTAGTTATTACAAGTGACTGAATCTATATACCACTAAAACTTTCCAAACAGTACCACGACTGATCTAGTGATAACAAGTTATTGACTCTATATACCACTAAAACACTCACTATAGTATCACGACTGATCTGGTGATTACAAGTTAATGACTCTTTATACCACTAAAACTTTCCAAACAGTTCCTCGACTGATCTGGTGATAAAAAGTTACTGACTCTATATACCACAAAAACACCCACAATAGTATCATGACTGATAGGGTGATTACAAGTTACTAACTCTATATACCACAGAAACTTTTCAAACAGTACCACGACTGATCTAGTGGTAACAAGTTACTGACTCTTTATACCACTGAAACTTTCAAAACAATACCACATCTGATCTAGTGATAACAAGTTAATGACTCTATATACCACTAAAACTTTCCAAACAGTACCACAACGTAACTGGTTATGACAAGTTACTGACTCTTTATACCACTAAAACACCCAAAATAATACCACGACTGATCTGCTCATTACAAGTTACTAACTCTATATACCACTGAAACTATCCAAACAGTACCACGACTGATCTAGTGATAACAAGTTATTGACTCTACATCCCACTAAAACACCCACAATAGTACCGCGACTGATCTGGTGATAACAAGTTACTGACTTTTTATAGCAATAAAACACCCATAATAGTACCACGACTGATCAAGTGATAACAAGTTACTGACTCTATGTACCACTAAAACTTTCCAAACAGTACCACGACTGATCTAGTGATAACAAGTTACTGACTCTATACACCACTAAAACTTTCCAAACAGTACCACGAATGATCTAGTAATAACAAGTTACTGACTATATACCATTAAAATACCCACAATACTACGACGACTGATCTGGTGATTACAAGTTACTAACTCTATATACCACTGAAACTTTTCAAACATTACCACGACTGATCTAGTGGTAACAAGTTACTGACTCTTTATACCACTAAAACTTTCAAAACAATACCATGACTGATCTGGTGATTACAAGTTACTGACTCTATGTACCACTAAAACTTTCCAAACAGTACCACAACTGATCTAGTGATAACAAGTTACTGACTCTATATACCACTAAAACACCCACAATAGTACCACGACCAATCTGCTGATAACAAGTTACTGACTAAATATCACTAAAACTTTCCAAACAGTACCACGACTGATCTAGTGGTAACAAGTTACTGACTCTTTATACCACTAAAACTTTCCAAACAGTACCACGATTAAACCTGTAATAACAAGTTACTGACTTTTAATAGCAATAAAACACCCATAATAGTATCACGACTGATCTGGTGATAAAAAGTTACTGACTCTATATACCACAAAAACACCCACAATAGTATCATGACTGATAGAGTGATTACAAGTTACTAACTCTATATACCACAGAAACTTTTCAAACAGTACCACGACTGATCTAGTGGTAACAAGTTACTGACTCTTTATACCACTGAAACTTTCAAAACAATACCACATCTGATCTAGTGATAACAAGTTAATGACTCTATATACCACTAAAACTTTCCAAACAGTACCACGACTGATCTAGTGATAACAAGTTACTGAATCTATATACCACTAAAACATCCAAAATAGTATCATGACTGATCAGGTGATTTTCAAGTTACTGACTCTATATACCACTAAAACACCCAAAATAGTACCATGACTGATCTAGTGATGACAAATTACTGACTCTATATACCACTAAAACACCCATAATAGTATCATGACTGATCAGGTGATTTTCAAGTTACTGACTCTATATACCACTAAAACACCCACAATAGTATCATGACTGATCAGGTGATTTTCAAGTTACTGACTCTATATACCACTAAAACACCCAAAATAGTACCATGACTGATCTAGTGATAACAAGTTATTGACTTTATATACCACTAAAACTTTCCAAACAGTACCACGACTAAACCTGTAACAACAAGTTACTGACTCTATGTACCACTAAAACTTTCCAAACAGTACCACGACTGATCTAGTGATATAGTGACACTGCGCCGTCGGCCCGGGTCGTCCCTTGGACACTTCTATTTTGAACGTTCCAATTAGACGGGAGGAGGTGAAGTCAGCAATTTTCAGAGCAAAACTAAGAAAATCCCCCGGTTTCGACAAGATTCCAGCGGATGTTCTGCGCAATGATACATGTGTTGACATTCTTCTAAAAATTTTTACCCATTGTTTCGTTAATGGAGAGATACCACGTGACTGGTCATCAGGAATAATACAGCCTATTCCGAAATCAGACAACAAGGATCCTACAGACCCTCTTAGTTATCGTGGGATCTCATTACTATCTATTCCTTGTAAAATCTACACAGATGTACTAGGTCGGAGATTAAACAAATGGCTAGAAATGCATGATGTACTAGTAGAGGAACAAAATTGTTTTAGGCAAAAAAGAAACTGTTTTGATCACATCTACTCGCTTTACAACACAGTCAACAACAAGAAATTGAAAAAACTTTGTACTTTTGTATGCTTTGTGGATATACGCAAGGCGTTCGACACTGTAAATCGGGATTGTTTATGGTACAAATTATATGCAATCGGCATCGAGGGAGCTTTCATGAACGCCGTCAAATCGTTATATAGTGACGTCAGATGTGCAACACGTTTAAATCATTACGTCACAGATTGGTTCAACGTCACACAGGGCGTAAAACAGGGGTGTAATATTTCTCCTGCTCTTTTCTCAATCTACGTGAACGATCTGGCGAGTGATATTAAGGCTCTACAATGTGGTGTGATATACGGCGACTATATGATCTCGCTTTTAATGTACGCGGACGATATCGCGCTATTAGCAGCGGATGAACTCTCTCTTCAACGGATGCTCCAGTGCCTTAATCACTGGTTTAGAAAGTGGCGACTACTGATCAACAAGGATAAAACTAAAGTGATCCATTTCAGAAATCCTTCATCTCAACGTAATCTCTCTTCAAATTTAAGTGTGGCGATATCGATATTGATTATATTGATCGGTACCGGATTCTGGTTTACAGAGCACCTGGATTTGTCGATATCTGTGCGCGAACTAGCCAAATCAGCAAATAGAGCATTAAGTGCAGTTATAACGAAATCAAAATTCGCAGGAGGGATGTCACTAGCAGTTTTAGACAACTTTACAAGTCACTTGTGGAACCTGTACTCTTTTATTGTAGTGCGATATGGGGACATAACAAATATCGCTTCGTTCAAACACTTCAAAACCGTGCGTGTAGATATTTCCTCGGAACTGGGAAAACGGTTCTAACATCGCCGCATGAGGCGACCTTGGGTGGAACTCTTGTGAAGTGAACCAAAAAGTTGAAGTCTGTAGACTGTGGATAAATTTCAAATTCTTGGATGAGGTTAGATTACCAAAGAAAATACACATTTGGTCTGTTTCTGTCAATCGCAGCTGGGAGAACAGAGTTATTAAACTCCTAAGGGACAATAACTTATATAATCTACTTACATGTTCTACAATATCTGCCAAAGAATGTATAAAGGCAGTCAAGAATCATTTTACAAATGTTGATAATCGTAATTGGTATAGAGAACTATATGATGACCGTAGGTGTAATAACGACAATAAGCTAAGAACGTATAGGTTATTTAAATCTAGTAATTATACGGAAAAGTATGCCTCTAGTATTATAGATTTCAGATATAGACAGGCTCTAGCGAGACTTCGTAGCGGTAATTTAAAGCTTAATATTGAAACAGGTCGGTATTCTCGTCCTAAAATACTATTAGAAAATAGAATTTGTACATTGTGCGATTTAAATTGTATTGAGGACGAATGTCATTTTTTAGTTGTATGTGATTTTCATTCAGATCTCAGAGTTCATCTTCTTACAATAGCTGATCTGTATCGTCCAGGTTTGAACTATTTAAACAGTACGCAGAAGCTCAATGTTTTAATGAATGAACCCAATTTGCAATACCTCGTAGCAAGTACTGTACACAAGATGTATCGTAGAAGAATGTACTTTTAATACTTTGTTTGTTTTCTTACGATATTCATGTAGCTATACATTGTACTAGTTTAGCCATGTTGGTACCATATTTCATACTATACAGTGTCTCATAAGACTTAATAGGCTGGGTGTCAATTTTATAAATGTGGTTAATTTTAGATACTATTTGTTTTATATGTGATGTGCATTGACATGTGACTCTTCTTAATAAAATATTATTGTATTGTATTGTATTGTAATGTGACTTGATCAGTTAATAAAACAGGATCAAGTAGACTGGCCCTAGTATTACCTACTCGGGTAGGTTCGTTTATTACATTTGTAAGTCCATAATTGATTAATAACTCTAACAAAACATGTCTAGGTTGAATCATTCAGAAATCTACATTCAAATCACTATTGATTACCAAGTTTGAAGAAATATCTAGTGCCTTGCTTACCGATTCGCTTAAATTATTCCAAAATAGATTACTGGAGTTTTCTGGTCGGTAAATAGTGCATATGATAATGGATGAATGCTGAAATTCTATCTGGGTCCAGAGAATTTCACAAACCAGAAATTCCAACTCACGTAAACGTTTAGATTTGAGTCTGTCATTGACATAGACAAGAATTCCGCCGCCCGCAAAGTTACGATCTAAACGAATTGGATCGTGAAAACCTTCGTATCAAAGTATCAGAAGAAACATGCTCGTCCAAATGGGTTTCAGTAAGACAAATGATATCATATTCATCAGTCAGATCCATCAAATCCTGAATTTTATTTCGAACACTTCTAATATTCAAATGGAAAATAGTTAATTCTTTCGGACCAGGATTTGAGTCAACATCCATATGAGATAGCAATAAAATTAACAAAACTAAGGTAAATTCGAAATTAAGAAAACATGAGTTCAGGACTCGGACAAGAGAGTGTATCATTGAAAAAAATCTAGACGAAAAGACAAAAATAAAATCGAAAAAGGACTTTAAGTTAAAATACAATAACGTACATACCTTTTTGACCAAGTAGCCACCATAGAATTTAGAATAAAAGGTGCCAATCGCCGACCTATAGCTCATTATGTCATTAACCAGTATCAAACACAAAATTACTTCCAAAAAGGCGATCGGCAAGCATAAAATTAGCTTGTAAGACTCAGCAAGATTTCGGTGTGTAAGTACAACAAACCAGCAACATATTTTTTCTACATAACAAAGAACTATACACAAAAACACTATGTACAAACAAACGTAAAACACAAACATGGTTAAAGATGACTGCATAAGATACAGTTCTAAAATGTTCAAAATATGAACGTCAGGGAAATTTAGATGTCAAATGACGTAATATAATCAAAATACAGGATGTCAAACTTCAAATATGTATCGACGAACATTTTGTACTCATTTTATTCATTCAAAAGGAATAAGCTGGTTTTAATAATTTTCTTTTCTCAGTGAAAATTTAGGATAAAATTTTATAAGTTAGACCACGTGGTTTCTCCTTCTCCATGAAGACAGAACTGGTGATAATCTTTACACTAATCATTTCTTCCTGCTATTCATCCCTAAAGTTTATTCCTCACTGTCGATCCGAGCTTTCTGGAATATCCGTTTCCACCAGTCCGTCCTCACAGAGAAGGACCAAGCACGTGGTTTAAAGCATCATTACCCGCCTCCCCCCCCCCCCCTCCCAAACACACACACACATTGCTCTGATATGTTTATGAATAATCTAAGACATTCACTTCATATATATATATATTTTAAATATAGAAAAAATAGAATTAAACACTCGTACTCATACATTATTGAAATTTTCAAATCCGTACATCATCCTGAAAATATGTTTTGCTGACCAGAGGTATCATATATATAGTACAAAAAACATGTATTGTTTATCGAGGATCAACAAAAGCAAAATTCGAATATCAAAATACAACACAAAATTTTGCCAGTATGTTAATTTTGGATACATACCAAATTTCCCAAATTTCACAGTATATGAATGACTGATAAGTAAATATATTGTCAACCAAAACATTTTACTGGTTTCACGTACGCGTAATAGCAAACCAACTTGGTATTAATTTCGAATTCACTACATGATACACTAAATACCAGACAATAAATTGAATATATTTTGTAACGAGTATACGCATTAAAGTGCCTTAAACATTAATTATTAATATACTAACGTATAGCAGCTGGACCACATTATCCAAAAACAAACAAATCAAAAAAGTATACACTTGGGCTGGTACCCATCATACATTAGTATACCACACATGTGTGTCTAAATTCTTGAATTGCATATAGAGCTACGATTTTTACCCTGGATATTTAACATAATAAGATTATACTCTACATTTGGGCTGGTCCTAACACTTTATACTAGAATTGAGGTGTAGCTCATGTACGCTATTTGCATATGTACTTAAAATAATACAATATATATATATAGTTTTCTAGTTATATATACATATGTCATGTGCTTGGGCTGGTTCCCGAAGTGTGACCCTTGAAATGTACGTGCTCTGCATGTAATTTTATAGTTTTATTCACACCACGCTGAAAAATTATAGAAAAAGGTAAACAAGCTAAGGCCACGCCCCTCTAGCCCGCGTGCGGCTCATTGACAACAATAACAAAAGCCACGTGTTACGCCAAATAGCCATGTGTTACAGTATAAAATTGCATAGATTCGTTAACCAGAGCATTGAATTCAATTCACCAGCTTTATGAGATATAGAAAGTATTACTTAATATATATATATATATATATATATATATATATATATTGAGAATTCATAATAAACATTGAATTTCACAAAATATTTTTTTTATTTAGTGTAGAGATTGTTTAGTTTAAAAAAAAGTTATACACGGATCGCCCTCCTAAGAATGTCTCGAGTTTACGCGCGGTACATATACACATAGTCTGGAGCTAGACGGCTGATTTGAAGAACACTTAACAGCAGTGTCTTTGCAGATCTCTCTTCCTGTTGCGCAAAGATTCTTCCGTCTCTTGTCCAAAACGAATGAATTTTATTGTCGCGTCGAAGTTTGTTCAACTCGCTGACGATCATTTGTCTGTGTTTCGTAACTGACTCTACGTTGATTGTCCGGTGGGCGTTGCCTTTTAACCTTTTCTTCCTCTCGAACACCATCTGCCGGTCATATTTAACGAACAAATCTGGCGATGATTGTTACTCTGGCATCAGTAATTTGACCTAAGATGCGACACCTAGATATAGCATGAGAAGGCATGTCGATATCAAGTTTGCTTAATATGTTTAGTACAGCTTTTAATGGATCGAATGTGAAGCTCGTTTGTCCTTCAGGTACAGGCACATTAAGACATTTTAAACACGTTCTTCTCGAGTACTGTTCATGTTCATCCAAAATGCTAGTTTGATTTTCAACTTTCTTTTCAAGCAGATCAATCGCTTTTTTCAAAGTCTTTGTTTCCTTTTCTTGTACCTCTATTTTCTTAACCTCTGCTTCCCTGTCTACAAGATGAGGATCAGATTGGATTTTACTGTCCACACAATTAGTTATTATACGACCTATACTGTCGTTTGATTCCAGAAGCACTTTTACAGCGCTCTCGATCATCGGACGAAATTCATCTATCAAGGTAGTCTTCAACACCCGGGCAACTAATTGTGACACGGGACCAACAAGTTCATCAATCAAACGTTTAATCACATCAGGTTTAATAGGGAGATCAGCTAGGTTGTGGAGAAGACTGCCCTGCTGTGTGTCCTGAGTGCCCGGGAGACTGGGCGTGACCGGGCGGTGTATTAGAAAATTGCGCTTTTTTTTTTAGAAAAACAGTCCAGGGGTGGACTCACCTAGCTGCAACGTTGTAGTTCTGACAACACTACGGTTTCGTTTGTCATTATCATCTTTTTTATATAATTTTAAATCTAACTAATAAACTTGATCGCAGTTTTCAAACTGTAAGTAGAAACACAGAATGGTGCAACCCACCCCCCCCCCAAACAAAAAACAAAAAAACAAAAACAAAAACAAAAAAACATAATATTTATAACTTGAAAAAACTCGGAATAACGTTAAAGTGAAACGCTAAGCAACGCAAAACAAGAAAGAAAAAACTGTAATTGGTATAACCATTTCATAATATTATCAAAAACAGCCTCATATAAAGTACAAAATGTAACTGGATTTACCCCTTATCGCCAAGGAATTTTTAATGAACTGACGAAAATTTGTCATTTTTTCTTATAACAGAGGAATACAAACTTTCCAAATATTGTGAAAAAATGACGTTACCATAGCAACCTTGAATTTCCTATAATTATCAAGTTTTTTTTTCAATGATGGAAGTGAATGTAAAAAAAATATTTCGGGATATGGTAATGGTACTATATTAATGGTCACTGACAACGATATTTTGAACCTCTCTACATTTTTACAGATATATCACCTGGGTAGTACCATGAATCAATTTTACCACTTGATGAGGTTGTAGTCGAGTGCATTCCGCTAAGGTGAGATTGATTACCGCTCGACGCTTCGGCATTTTTCGGTCTCTTTCTGTGATCTCAAATATCCAGGTGACGTCATTTCTGCTATTGCACATCCACCAGTCGGGACTGACCGGCGGTATCACAAGTCTCTTTTCAAACGAAGTTCTATCATCCACGTTATTTTAGCAGTGAATATATACTGTGTTTTCCAGGTTTTTGTTTTTATAAAACTCTTCATTATCCGCCTAACGTATTAATTGGAAAATACGCTAATTACAGTTTTACCTGTGTTAACACCTGGACACAGGTATAAAATCAGGTTAAAATCAACCCTAATGTTACTAATATGTATATCAGAATGTAATGAGATAACAACAATTATTTATTTCAAATTTCATACACAACATCTAGTACGAATTCATCAAAACTAGCATTTACCGTATTTCATTATAACTAAACTATAAAAAATTTTGTCACTCATTGGTAGCATTTTTAAAAAGAAGTATCCTACGTTGACTTAGTAAAAAAAGTATCATGACATTGCGAAAAACAACAAATACGTCATTATTGTTTGGAAAGTTGTTTTTGCCATTAAAACTGTACTACGCGGTACTTTTGATTTACGTCTCCTTGTTCATTTTTCGCACATGTGTATCCAAATTTAATAAGGATGTATCGTGTACAATCTAGCTAAAAAATAAGGGAGGTAACTCGCATATCTTTATGAACAAATATGGCGGCTCTCAGCAGAACGACACAGTGTTTACATTCGTTATTTTCGCGAGTGCAGCGAGTGGTTACATCACAGTCCCGTAGTATCGGTGACATCTGGGTGGACGGAAGCTGTATTGATCGTAAGTTATCATTTGACCGTATGATACCCATGGATTTTCTTGAAAGCTTCTCATCATCTAGTGTCCTTCAAAACCGCCTGCCAACATTTACTGATTTCGTCTAACACTGACCTACGTTTACACGTATTTTAAATCTTCTTGACATGATCAGAAAATATACTTTATATTTGGTTAAAACCGAAGTTGACAGTTGGTCTTGTCTTTTAATTGGCATAAAGATAGGTCAATATATTTCCTTTCAAATGTACAGTTAAAGCTTAACAAAACAATATACATGTAAAAGTGAAAGTAAGATTATGTTTAAGAGGCAGGCATACTTTATCTAATACATGTACGCATACATATAATTAATTAAAATCATACATACAATTTACAATGTACATGGCATATCTACCGTACATGTGCATATAAATACACGCCTACATAGTCACTATAATCACAGATGTAAATATAAATATTATCTGTATTTAAATACGTACTATAGGCTAATCCACAAACTTTTCCACATGATTTTTTAAATACATCATCATCATCATCATCATCATCATCATCATCATCATCATCATCATCATCATCATCACCATCATCATCATCATCATCTATATATCCGATGATTGATATTTTTTGACATAATTCAATAAATGGTTATGAAAATGTGTTGTTTTTGTAAGAGAAAGAGAGATTGAACAGAAAATTCAGAATACATATTTCTTAATAAGATAAGTTTGTATATTCACATCCTCAATACTCAAAGTGTAACAATAAAAAAATATGTTCACTCTCTGTACCCCTAGAACATGTCATGGCAAAATTGAAAACAAGCCAAGTATTTTTTATTGGTTCCAGGAAAAAAACCTGACCAATTACAGGCTGATATGCTCATTTTTAAGATTACAAAGGAGTGTGATGAATGTGTATATTATAATCCTACCTCCGTTAATGTAGCATATCATTCAGGTCAGAGACATGTAAACAGATCGACTGGTGTTAATCATTTTTGGTTATCTCTATACTTCACGTGCTTGACAGAAGTAGTGTTTATAGAGGCACAAGTAAAACGTATTGGGGATTATATCATTTCTCACCACTAGGTGGTGTTAGTATAGCTATAGGGTATGAATACTCAAAAACCAGCAAGTTGGGGGAGAACTGTTGTGGAGCTTGGTGTATCAACATCAACAATACCCTAGTACCATAAGTAGTGTGTATGTGACCGGCTGTAGTTTGGGAAGATAGAAGTCACTGAATAAGTGTTCCCTTGATCCCTTGGGAGCCTCCAACAAAAAAAATTCAATCTAGAAGCTTAAATATGCATTTTCCTGAATTCTCAGTGTAAAATTAGGGATAGTAAAAAGACTTCACTGTTCACATCAAAAAAAAATCTTGGTTTGTGGCAAATTAAAAAATGCAAGAGGAGTTTCAATTCATTCTTTTAATGATAACTTTTTCTTTAGAGCATTGACGATATGTCTCTATTTGCTACAGTGGACTAAACAAAACCATTTGTATTCTGTTTTGCTACAGTAGACTAAACAAAACCGGTTCTATTCAGTTTCAAAATGTTTATTTTGAGTCTGAAAAGATCACTCTTTTCTTTGCTTTCTTAAAATTTTCCAAGGCAGACTTCAAATTAAAGCTGTCCATGTCCTCCCCGTCAACGCACACCCTGAGGAGCACGTCTTTGTGTCTCGAGAAGCAAAGGATTTCTCAAGGCAGTAGCTATGATGTTCTGAGTGCTAAACCCACGTTCACAACCGGAAGTTAAGCTAACTCTGCCAGTTTCATCAGATTTGGACATTCGTCCCTGTGATATTTTGAAATCAGGTTCCACAGTTGATTCAAGTTGTCTCATGGATACATTTGAGTCACAACTCGTGCAAAAGCCAAGGATATAATCTTCGGAAGGTTCTTCTACTTACAGTGGCTGATTTTTCTTTGTTGTCACTGTCATGATTGTTCGCACCATGCGAGAAAAACGACTGATCAACAAATCGTTCCGAAACAACTTACTTTCAATTTTGTCCCAAAACAAGTCGGGCACTTTATGACGAAACAAGGTCGGTCAATTGTCATATGAGATAGAAAAAAATTCGGTCATTTTTTAATTGAACCGGTCAATGACCGATGACCGACACCTATCAGAATCACTGCAGAACTAGGGGTAATTGTGGTCATTAAAGTGTCGCTGTAACACTAGCATGAATAGGCTGTTAGTGGTTATAAGGTTGTCGTGCTTGATGCGACTAGGTATAGCGACAGCTCATGGTCATAGGGCTACTATAGTGACTACAGTTAGGGTGAGCTACGACGTAGTGGTCGAGTGGGGCTGTGCCTGGTTGGTACAATAGTGTTTGTATATAATTAGTTATATTAATTATTAAGCAGATAGCTTTGGTTGTAGTTTTAGGATGTCATGTAGCGTTGGTTTTGTACGTGCTACAAAATAAACATTAGGAATGTTGGTTACAAGGCAGTAACTCCTATTTGTATATATTTGCATCTGTAGTATAGAACTATATAGTCAAGCTCATAACACAGGGATCCTTAGAAGTGACTAGGGTACAGACCCACTATGTTACAGGAGCAACACCCAACTTCAAAGCCATTACAGTATGCCTTATGTGACCACGAGATTTCTTTTAAGTACATTAAAAGATCAAACTAGTCTTTTTGTTGTGTCCACAAGGTGTCGTACTTGGAACCTTCAATTTTTCCATGACATGTTCCAGGGGTGCAGAGAACTAAAGGAATTGTAACCACTGGAGTGTCGAAGATAGTATTTTTATTGTTTAAAAGTTTTTTAGAAAGAAATCCATAAGAAAGGAAGGGGAAGACACATTCCCACAACATATGAATTCTTGTCTCCACATCAGTCTTATAGTGAGACAGTATGCATTATCAATGAGACCAATCTCGGATAAAAAAGATAAAAGATATGATGATTGATTTACTATAGCCAGTGTAATTCTAAATTTGTTTTGTTACATTACATTTTTTTGGGGAAATTTGGATTGCCTTCTCTTCTAAACAAATCAATGGCAACCTCACTATCAAGCTTTACTATAGATTCTGTAAGAACATTTTCTTGTTCATTTTGTTGTTTTTTCTAGTGAGATGAAAATGAAATATTGTTATTTGAAGTCTTAACTCTTATTTCAAATATCAAGGTCTTCAAAAAATGTTGGTCATGTATCTGAAACTGAATATCTGCATCTGTATGTATAAAATGTAGATTTTTGATTAAAAAGGCATATTACTCCTACAGTCTTCCGTTGACTTTTTCAGACCTGTGCTATGGATGGAGTGTGTTCTGCCCTACTGTTCTAGATCATTGTGTGCCCCAATTAACATTTTGTAGTTACCCTCCAGTGTTGCTGGCTGTTGTTCCAAGCGGTCATCTGTCGCTTTTAATTAAGTCTTCATTTCCTCCTCATGATCAACAGTTCTTTATTCTCCAAATGGTTAGTTCCCTGAGCAATACTCATTTTGTGTCCATGTCAACCTTGGTAAAAAGTGATGATAGTGCTTAATATATTTCATCAAGCTTCTTGTTGCCACCTTTGTCCTTTTCTACAACTTTGTGTATATTGCTCACTCAACATTTTTTAACGGACCATCGCGTTCCAAATGTGTAGGCATAATTCACTACTCAAGAAATGTCACTTCAAAATTATTTTAAACGATAAAACCCAGAATTTGTGTCAAATCAAAGCAATACACTGCACATATGGCCTGGTCCTTATGTGATCACTCTTTTCATAATCCACAAACTTTCTCAATACTGTATACGTGCATGTACATAAACATGATTTTGATGTTCTGTCAGTAAAAAGAAAGCTCATATATTCTCATTTACATAAAGCTTAGGCTAGATATATATATTGTTAAATGTTTTAGATCAAATGACGAATGTATGTGAATTCTTTGTAACATTTCAGCATCTACTGGACTCACTGAAGACCAAAAAGAGATGCGGAGAGTCGCCTTAGACTTTGCAAAAAAGGAATTATTTCCGAACATGGCCACATGGGACCAGGAAGTAATAATGATTATATACATATATTATTATACAGGAAAAAATGTAATAAAAAAAAGGCCATTCAATTATTTTGTTTTGCAGTGATTTTTATAGGATTATTTCAGGCAAATCCAGAATACCATTTCCAATATTTTAATGAATCTCATTACTAAGAGATGTAGTGGGTCCTTAAAATTTGAGTGAGTCCTACAGAAAAGTCATTAGTTCAGAACTCAATTATTGGCCATAACACATCAGATTTTCTCAGAACACCATTTTCAAATCAGTACTATGTATGTAGTTCAATAATCTAATGCCCATAGTTAATTTTGTGTGAACTCACTTTGATATGAATCATGTGAAGTTGTCCCAAAAAAGAATTCAGGTAAAATGTAAGAGAAAGCATGTGTTTGTAATTATTTGTTTGGTTTGTCAGGAGTCATTCCCAGTTGATGTGTTGAAGCGTTGTGCGGCCCTGGGATTTGGTGCTGTGTACTGTAAGGAAGACTGTGGTGGTACGGGACTTTCCAGGCTTGATGCTTCCATGATATTTGAAGCCTTATCCCAGGGCTGTGTTAGTACTACTGCTTACCTCAGCATCCATAAGTAAGTCTACACAAACATTTGTCAGTCGTAGAATTAGCCACTGGTCAACTTGTTTTTGACCAATAAGTTTGCTGATGATTCAATTGGTACAATGTACGTGTAGTCTAATAAGCATTCCCATTACACCAGTATCTTTTATTATAAGTAAATTGCTGCTCAGTATATTTAATAATGTGATCATGAAGAGGTAAAATCAGTTGCTTTGATTTAAAAAAACCTTTAAATGCTTCAGTATGAAAGATCTAGTAATAATCAGAATGTCTTTAATAGTACAATTTCTGCAAAATCATATTTACACACAGCAAAATCCCCACTAATATTAAAAAGATGAAAACTATCTTTGAATGATCTCTTTCTAGAATAACTTCAATCCACGAAACTGTTTGATTCTCAAATCCACAAGAAAGCATCAAATAGTGTTTAGATTTTAATTTTTTTTTCTGGGAAATACACATTACTTGACACCCAGGTATGAGTACATTAAAACCTTTTTTATGAATATTTGTTTAAAGCATGTGTGCCTGGATGATTGATGAATTTGGCTGTGACAACTTGCGGCAGAAGTTTATTCCAGATTTAGCAACACTGGACAAATTTGCTTCTTATTGTCTCACAGAGCCTGGTAAGTGTGTTTTAAATGTTAAGTAAAGGATGAGTTTATGTATGTGTGTGTTTGCATGCATGCATGCTTTATATTAGTATATCCATTCAAGAAAAGTTTCTGTCTCAAAACTGATGTTGGAGTATTTTTCATGTTACATTGTAATTATTTAATTATTTTGGGCTAGATGTGGGAAAGTTGTTCATATAAATGTTAATCATTTAAGAAATACACCATTCCTTTGACACACATGTCACACCTTAGAATTGGTGGACAGATTTCAAGTCATTTTCATATTTGTTGCTTGTTAGAGAGAAATTATCAGGCATGAGATGTTTTCATTTTTTTTATTTTTTGCATTCCTTAATTAAAACTTTTTATTCGATAGATAATTTCGCTTTGGATCATATTTGTCTGCATACTTTAAATAACAATGTTTGTTTGTTATAATTACTACATTTTATTAACAGATTATGGAAGTGATGCTGCTAATATCAAGACGACAGCTGTTGCCAAAGGAGATCACTTTGTTCTTAATGGATCTAAGGTAGGTTGTCATGATTTAAATCAGCCATACCTTAATATTTACCATTGCATGGCATTCATGATTGCTACCTTGTAACCTTATACTTAACAAAGGTAGTTGTGCATTATCAGCTCATGAATTGCCATGGCATATGAGTATTGCAAGGAACTTGCGAATATTGGGGTTGCCTTCCCTTATAATTTGATATTAATACATTACAAGAATGGACAGTGTACAACACCATTACAGTTTGATTGTTCTGTTTCATAGGATATTGTATTCTTATCAGGCAACAAAAAATCTAAGGAAGTTACTTTTGTGTTTTAGATTTGTGTGAAAAAACTTATGTGGTTAGATTAGTATATCAAAGTGAAGTGAATATTTGGGAAGTCCCATTAACTATATTTGGGAACAAATTGAGTTGTATTTAAGTCAAAACATTGTTGTAAAAATTAAAGCACAAATATAAACATCCTGTTTTAAATATATAAGTATATGTTAAGGTTGTTGCTAAGTCATTTAAAGTGTTTTCTGAAATTTAAATCATTTTAAGTCATGTACAAATGAATGTTTCAGTCTTTCATAAGCGGAGGAGGAGAGAGCAATGTGTATGTGGTCATGTGTCGGACAGGAAAAGCCGGAGCTAAGGGAATATCCTGTCTATTAGTTGAGAAAGGTTCCCCTGGACTTTCATTTGGACAAAAAGAAAAGAAGGTAAACACAGTTTAACAAGTTATCTCCCTTAAACTTATGGTGAACTTCAGAACAGACATGGATGACATACTAATAAAAATAATTAAACGTAGTGTTAATTGAGAAAGATGCAAACTCAGGCAATAATACTGTACAATTGATGAAAATCATTATTAATAAGTTTCATGTGCTCCAGAAAACAACAGTAAATTGTCAATTATTATGTTCAGATCAGCATCCAAAAAAACTATTTTTCAGTGTATTTATCATTAAAGTATCTCTTTCCAGTATTTCACTTTGATAAATTTGTATCTCCCATAGATGGGATGGAATTCACAGCCAACACGCCAAGTGATATTCGAGGACTGTGTGATTCCTGTGGAGAATCTGATTGGAGAGTTAGGAGATGGATTCAAGATTGCCATGAGAGGCCTCAACGGAGGAAGAATTAATGTCGGTGAGGGTTTTGTAAGCTATACAAAATTTTCAAATTTCTTTAAGTCTTCACCCTTTGGTATTTTGAGAATTAGCCTTGCCAGTATGTTAATTATGTTTTGTGTTGACATCAACATCAAAATTGTCTGATAATTTTCTTGTTTATGACAATCTTTACCATAATTATAAAGATTTATGTCGTTGATATCACATTCTCTTCATACTTATAAAATGAGCATTCTAACAGTTGAGTAGAGACAAGCAACAGTGCCGTAGTGCATTATAATGATCATAGAGGTCATTTGTCAACTTTTTACCCCACAGTCCATCCATCCGTCCGTCCGCACGTCTAGGCGTTTGTCTTATGTCCACAATTGCATACCACTCATTATCTCAAAAACTACATCACCGGTCATCACCATTTTCACTGGGGATGTTGGGCCTATTGACCTATACAACCCTATCGTTTTTCGTCACCGCGCGATATCCAATATGGCGGTTACGGTGCCATCTTGAATTTGCATTCCGCTCATTATCTCAAGAACTACATCACCGGTCATCACCATTTTCACTGGGAATGTTTGGCCTATAGACCTATACAACCCTATTGTTTTTCGTCACCGCGCGATATCCAATATGGCGGTTACGGTGCCATCTTGAATTTGCATTCCGCTCATTATCTCAAGAACGACAACACCGGTGGTCACCATTTTTACTGAGGATGTTGGGCCTATTGACCTATACAACCTATTGGTTTTCATTGCCGCCTGATATCCAATATTGCAGTTACGGGCGCCATCTTGAATTTGCATTCCGCTCATTATCTCAAGAACGACAACACCGGTGGTCACCATTTTCACTGTGGATGTTGGGCCTATTGACCTATACAACCCTAATGTTTTTTGTCGCCGCCCGATATCCAATATGGCAGTTATGGGCACCATCTTGAATTTGCATTCCGCTCATTATCTCAAGAACGACAACACCGGTGGTCACCATTTTCACTGAGGATGTTGGGCCTATTGACCTATACAACCCTTATGTTTTTTGTCGCCGCCCGATATCCAATATGGCAGTTACGGCCGCCATTTTGAATTTGCATTCCACTCATTTTCTTAAGAACGACATCACCGGTGACCACCATTTTCACTGAGGATGTTGGGCCTAAGGGCCTACACAACTCTATTGTTTTTCATCGTCGCTTGATATCAAATATGGCAGTTACAGCCACCATCTTGAATTTGCATTCCGCTCATTATCTCAAGAATGACATCATCGGTAATCACCATTTTTGCTGAGCGTGTTGGGTCTTTGGACCTACACAACCCTTTTGTTTTTTCGTCGTCGCCCGATATGCAATGTGGCGGTTATGGCCGCCATCTGGAATTTGCATTCTGCTCATTATCTCAAGAACGACATCACCAGCGATCACCATTTTCGCTGGGCATGTTGGGCCTATGGACCTACAAAGCCTATTGATGTTCTTCACAATCTCAGCCCTGCACCCAACTTTATAATAAGGCTGTGGGGTATTGCCCGCATTTGCGGAGCTATGTTTTGTGCTTGCAGCTTCCTTTGATAATTTCAGGAGATTTTTTCAGAACCTAAAAGCTTAAAATTCCTTAAGTTTTTTAAGTAGTTTTAAACACTGTTATATATAGAAGTGGAAGATAGTTTTCATACAAATTCTAAAAAGTCAAAAAGACCTTACCTGCATGTCACTACATGTTTATTAAGTTGTTAATACATTTTACCACAAATGTCTTGTTTCTTAGGTCTATAACTTCATTATAATCCTGTTTAATATGTCTTATTACGGTACAGTAAATTTAATGGTAATATTATTATCCATGAATGTGAAATGTTATCGCTGATAAATTGTCGATAATGATTCATTCTAGTGATGCATGAGCCATTTCTTTGTTCTGTATATTTTGATAAGTACCTGAGTGCTGAGATGTCATTTATGTTACAGCTTCCTGCTCACTTGGTGGTGCCCAGTCAAGTATAGAACTCTGCAGAGATTACCTGAAAGTGAGGAAGCAGTTTGGAAAAACACTAGATAACTTTCAGGTAATGAACAAGATTTCATTTATGCATTTTGGGTGAGAGGTTGTATATAGTGTCACTCATGCTGGACCATCCTGTCTGTTCACATCCCGTTTTGAATTAGTATTATGTAATGAGATCCTTTTTCCATATCTGGTTCATATTTACCTCATAGTAACATAAAATCTACACCTGATCAAATTCTGATTTGCAAGACATTCATGTTAAATAGACATTTTTATGCCCCTGTCATACATGGTCAGGGGCATGTAGTGTTGCACTTTCTGTCATTCCATCTCTTCTCCTTTACTTTGTCTTCGCAGGTCCTCCTGGACCCTTCCAAATATTTTAGTCAAACTTGGTAAAGAGAAAGACCACATTGTGTAGATGTGCATATTGCAAGGGAAATATTGTTCAAACTTTTTTACATGAGTTATGGCCCTTGGACTTATTAGGTTCAACATTTGAATGCGGATCCAACTATCGTGAAGGTGTCATCCATCTCCCAAAAAATTATTGAACATTTTAAAGCATTAAGTATTCTCACTGAATTCATTGAACAACCACTGTTTATGGCTCCAAATAAGATCTTGATTTTGCCAATTCAATCAACCCCCTAGATGCATGTATACATGCATACTACTGCTCTGACCACGATGAAGTTGTGATTAAAAGATTAAAGGTAAATATATCTTTCTTTTGTATGTAGATTAAATATAATGTCCACCTAGAAATGTACGTCAGTGCCAGTGGGGGCATTTGTGGTGCTGTTCGTTTTATTTATTCTAGTTTTATTAATCATTCATTTAAATTTCAACATGATTTTAAGATTTTAATTTTTGTTCTTGATTCGTAAACAATCTTATACAAGTGTTTGTTTTGATAATGATGATGATGATACACAATTTTTGTCTGTATTAAACATGCTGTATTTAACAACTGCTTTACCATTCCATATATCTCTAGCCTTTATCTATCTCTTATAAGATCTTGTGATATATTTCTGCTATCATTGACAGTATTTACAGTTTCGGTTAGCGGAAATGGCCACTAATTTAGTTGTGTCCAGGAACATGGTGAGAACTGCCGCCCGGTCACTGGACGAGAATTGGCCGCAGAGGGTCATCTTATGTTCTATGGCCAAACTTTTTGCCACAGAAGAGTGTTCAAAGGTGGAGTGAATACAGTATAATGGCTCAGACTTTTCCAATGAATATTTATTAAATGATTTGATCAATAGTATGTTTATAATCATGTAATACATGTAAATGATTGGTAGGTTATTGAATTATTTTCTTCTGAAGATTTGTTGCATATCCCTTTAGTTATCTGGTGTAAAAGTAATTTAGTATAATAAGTACATGTATAATGAAATGCTTTGAAGAATTACCAGAATTTTCCTTCCTGACAGATATGTAATGATGCAATACAGCTCCATGGAGGGTATGGTTATTTGAAGGACTACCCAGTACAACAATACACACGAGATACCAGGGTGCATCAGATTTTGGAAGGTAGATGTCAGATCACATGTAGTTGATCAACTTTAAATTCTTGTATTCAAAATGTTCTATCTTTCGATTAAGTAAATTGGACAGATGAGCTACACATCATCCTTCTTTTCTATGTTGTTCTATGTTTCCCACATCAAACATAAAAACAGAGAAACAGAAAATCTGAAGTATTTTAGGTGTTCTTTTCATCCTAAATCAAGAAGGAAATCTATATAAATCTATACGTCACATATTATCTTTGTCTCTATTTACCAGGTACCAATGAAGTGATGAGAATGTTAATATCCAGAGATTTACTGACAGACGATGAGAGGAAGTGATATACAGATGGAAGCACCTTGATAACACTGCTATAATATTTCTGTGATAAGAAATACTGGTGTCTGGTGTAGCTTGAACACAATATCTGACTGATGAATAATATCAACTTATATCCGAAAAATATGAAAAACCAGCTGGTACTGTTACACATGTCTGTGATATTGAGAGTGTAGCTACAACATGTTTTACAGTGAACTTACTACCTAATAAACAATGACTGTATTTATCTGCTGCTCTACAGCTGCCCAGTGTTCAGTTGCGATGTCATAATGTCTATTTATACTTACCGAGATTAGTTTTAACAAATCTGCTGTCATTCAATCAGGTTTCTGAAATCTTGACCATTTTTTGTGTAAGGGAGAAGTTTTTCAAAATGAACTATAGCGGCATAAAGAGAATGGTGTTTTATAACAACTGTTATTTCAGATATGATGAAATAGTGGTTATCATAGTGGTAACTCTCTTGAAATGGAGGCGATTTTATGTCATTGGGGTAGCAAGCTTGACAGCAGATATCAAACCACTGGTTGGTGCTCTTCAACAATCTCAACATTATGTACAGTAGGTTTTTTTTTTTTTTTTTTCCAAATATATCAAATTTTGGCAGATGATATTGTGATATTGAGATAATTTTTCATTATGAGATTATTTGTAGGACTTTGGAAGTATTGAAATTATTTGTTTCTCTTCATTCAGATGTATTTTCATTTGTACATTTGCCTGCAAAATCTTGCTATTGACGAGATTTATGTCTTGTTAACTCTAGCACAGGATTCACATAAAGGGCCATAACTCCTCAGCTATCGGGAAAGAGTATTGTATAACTAAAGATATAGGGATGTCTCTTATATCCATACCACCTATACTTGTTGCTAGGGGTAGAAACACCCCCATATCGGTATATTTGATTTTGGAACAATCCTAACACAGTAAACTGATCACTGAAATAGTATTGGAGATAATATCAATCATGGGAGGTACATGTATCTAATTTTGTATGGACTTGTTAAGCCTTATAACAATAAAAAAACAATCATATTGTTAAGTATTTATTTTTGTCACAATATACCAATACAGAGACTCGAGAATTGACCTCCAGAGAACTACAATATACTCAACATCGGGACTTCAGAGCTAATATTTACAAAATATACCCGACAAAGGGACTAGCGAATATTTACACAATATACATGTATCACACTCAAGGACTACAGAACTAATATTTACACGATATACCTGACACAGGGACTAGAGAGCTAATCTGTACACAATATATCCGGCACAGGGACTAGAGAGCTAATCTTTACAACATATACACGACACAGGGACTAGAGAGCTAATCTTTACACAATACACCCGACACAGACAGTAAAAATCTAATCTTTACACAATATATCCGACACAGTGACTAGAGAGCTAATTTTTGCACAATATATCCGACACAGGGACTAGAGAACTAATATTTAAACAACATATCTGACACAGGGACAAGAGAACTAATATTTAAATGATATACCTTACACTGGGACTAGAGAGTTAATCTTTAGACGATATACCTGACATTGGGACTAGAGAGTTAATCTGAACACAATATACTCATAACAGGGAGAAGAGAGCTAATCTTTACACAATATATCCGGCACAGGGACTAGAGAGCTAATCTTTACACAATATAGCCAAAACAGGGACTAGAGAGCTTATCTTTACACACTTATCCGACACCTGGACTAGAGAGTTAATTTTTTATCAGTATATCAAACACAGGGACTAGAGAGCTAATATTTAAACAACATATCTGACACAGGGACTAGAAAGCTATTTTTTATCAATATATCAAACACAGGGACTAGATAACAAATGTTTACACGATATACCTTACACTAGGACTAGAGAGTTAATCTGAACACAATATACTCGTAACAGGGAGGAGAGAGCTAATCTTAACACAATATATCCGGCACAGGGACTAGAGAGCTAATCTTTACACACTTATCCGACACCAGGACTAGAGAGCTAATTTTTCATCAGTATATCAAACACGGGGACTAGAGAGCTGAAATTTAAACAACATATCTGACACAGGGACTAGAAAAGTACTTTTTTATCAATATATCAAACACAGGGACTAGATAACAAATGTTTACACGATATACCTTACACTAGGACTAGAGAGTTAATCTGAACACGATATACCTGACATTGGGACTAGAGAGCAAATCTTAACACAATATATCCAATACAGGCACTAGAGAGCTGATCTTTATAAATATATCAAACACAGGGACTAGAGAGCAAATCTTAACATAATATATCTGATACAGGCACTAGAGAGCTTATCTTTATAAATATATCAAACACAGGGACTAGAGAGCTAATCTTTACTCGATATACCTGACACTAGGACTAGAGAGCTAACCTTTACACCATATACACGACACAGGGACTTGAGAGCTTCTCTTTACACAATATATTCATAACAGGGAGAAAAGAGCTAATCTTTACACAATATATCCGGCACAGGGACTGGAGAGCTAATATTTAAACAACATATCTGACACAGGGACTAGAGAGATAATTTTTTTATCAATATATCAAACACAGGGACTAGATAACAAATGTTTACACGATATACCTTACACTAGGACTAGAGAGTTAATCTGAACACGATATACCTGACATTGGGACTAGAGAGCAAATCTTAACACAATATATCCAATACAGGCACTAGAGAGCTGATCTTTATAAATATATCAAACACAGGGACTAGAGAGCAAATCTTAACACAATATATCCGATACAGGCACTAGAGAGCTTATCTTTATAATTATATCAAACACAGGGACTAGAGAGCTAATCTTTACACAATATACCTGACACAGGGACTAGAGAACTAATATTTACATGGGATACCTGACATTGGGACTAGCGAGTTAATCTTTACTCGATATACCTGACACTAGGACTAGAGAGCTAACCTTTACACCAGATACACGACTCCGGGACTTGATAGCTTCTCTTTACACAATATATTCATAACAGGGAGAAGAGAGCTAATCTTCATAATTCTTTACAAGGTCATTTATAGTATGTATGCCAGCATTAAACCATCTTGGATAAAAAACACATTTATTCCCCACCTGAATGTCTTTATTATACCACAAAGGACTTTTTAAAAGAGATTTGAAATAACGTTGCGTAATAAGCTCCAAGTTATTTAGTTTAATCATACTTTTAAATACTTCTTTCCAGAATGCATTTCTACAATTTAAACAACAAGAGTTAACATCTTCTATCCCACAATTTAACATTTTTTTCTCATCTATGATAGTATTCAATAATATTTTCCATTTCCCTGATGAGTGAAATATTCTTCTGCTCGAGCTTAGTTTGAGAGAATCTATGAAAGCTACAATATCTATCATTTTTAATCCCCCGTCTATATAATTCTGAATAACCACAGCTTTTTTTATCTTATGTTGTTTACCATTCCAGAGGAAATTAAATAAAATAGAGCTCAGTTTACCAAGAAAATTATTGGAAGGATTTGGTACGGTAATAAATAAATAATTGAACTGGGAAATTAACAAAGATTTTATTACCGGGTATATTGATTCTACCTAATGGAGTAAGCCTACGTCTTTCCCACATATTAATAAGTGCCTTTAATTTTACAAGTTTCATTCGAAATTTGTTTTATTCTTTGTTGTTTTTATCATCAGTCTATCATATATGACCCATGCCTCTAACTAGGTGAAGGGGGTAGTCCAATATGTTGGATCAGAGAAGGGTTTTTGCCCCAAAAGGGTAGTTAGACAATACTTCACTTTAAACACTACTCTTCCCTAATGCTTAAGTGGACTCCATTCAAATTTTGTCTGTAACATCAGTAGGGGTTAGCAAATAACTCTTAAATTTAGATGCACAGAACCTACCATTTATGAGTTTCCGATATTTTCAAGGAATGTTCAAAATCTAAATTCACCAGATTTGTCAGATCAGTGATTACTAATAGGTAATTTAATTTGGAGTCCGATCAGTGAAACATTTCATGCATGTACACCATGTTGTTTTTACCAAGGGTGCAGTAACAAAATCATCATTTGTCACACCAAGTGTTGAAAGCCAGATGTATGTAGGCAAATGCTTTGAGACTGTACATTAAAGTATCAACTTCAAGATATTAACTGAACTACTGACTATAGGCTCTCTGTATAACCCCACAATGTCAACACTTCTGGTCAGTAATATGGAACTAATAAGGATGTTTATGGGTTATTATTAATTCCATACATGGACTGTGTAAGATTGCTATGCATTCTAAAAATGCAGTTAAGAAATTGTCTGATATCTTAGTTTTTCCCAGTGGACATTTCCTTTTTCCAGTTCAAATATTTCAGTACCAGAAGACGAAAGGGTTGGACTCGAGTAATATGAGTATTATTAACACCCTTTCCTTATAACATACAATGTAGAATGTACAAATCATAGAGTGTCTAAACTAATTTGAATATGATAAACATATTATTGTATTGCGATAGATTTCCCTCCATATATCATATATATTTGACGCAGAAACATAAAATACACACATTCAGGCTATCCATGTAGAATTTCTAATAAATATAGCCATGCAGATGGTACCAGTCAGGTCACTTGTAACAGTAATATAACACGTTTGTTTCCGTTGAGTTTTTTTTTAATTCACAAAGAATAAGAATGGTCACCCATGTCCATGGTCATTAAAGGCAGTATGAACACGATGAATAATGACCTGCTAAAATAGATAAGTATCAACTTCGTAGAAAATTGCGGGAATGGCATGCTACATCTTGAATCCAGTGTAGTATACTCTTATGTAGAATACCTTTCATGGAAACCAAATACTGTGTATTTTCAGTGCTGTCAAACTGTCACAAGGTCTTGAAAGTCAAACTTGCAAAAAATACAACTACGACTCATTAATGGCCAGCGAAGATTCAAAGAAATGTGGGCATGTTTTATGCGTTGAAAAATATCAGAACCACATTAGTTTGGAAATAGCATAGCATTGTAGTAAATACTTCCCAGTGTCAACAAAATACGAAACTAAAGCGGTTAGACAATTTACAGGATCGGGCAGAATCGGACTTGAATAGTGCCGTTTCAATGATTTTAAGACTTTCTTTTGCATTGATATAATCATATGGTTCATATTATGATAACTTTTTAAGGAAAAATGGAGACGTATTACATAAAAAAGAAAAATGAAGATTTATTACATAAAACACTCATATCTGTTTTGGTCGCGCAAAACCGAAAGACGACTTGCAGGATAGGACAGAATCGGGCGGTTTAGATGTAGGATTTGGACAATGAATTGTTGTTAGTGTAATTATTGTAGTGTTGAATGAATTTGGTTAAAATGTCACAATTTCACATTGATCAAAAACGGCCAAAAAAGATATTATTCTACCCAGATTCTGCCCGATCCTGCCCGATTCTGTAAATCGTCTGACCCAATCACAACATCGTAGACGAAATCAAGACGATGCCGAGAAGTCGATCCCGGTCACCGAGAAGAGGTATAATTTCATTGAAACTGTAATATACAAAAACAATACAGTGGTATATGTAAATGAAGAGTATCACTTTAATTGTTATAACTACAACAATTCAACATACGTCAGTTCTGTTGATCCGGACAGACTACAAGGCCGAATTGTTTAGTCCGATACAACAGGCCAAGCCACAGCTTTATTATTGGTTATATAATTGTAGGGAACTAGGTCTAGGTCTTGCATCGATGACTTAATTACCGAGGTCATTCAGAAACCTAATACATATTTATAATATACACAATTTACATAGATCTCTTGGTAAATGAAATGTACCGAGATGAACCGATGCCACTGCCCCCTCCCAGTCATAATCAATGGGTATGTAACGGGATGGGTGTACTCACGTTTTGAGTAGGCCTGACAGACGGAATTGACTTACAAAATTTGTACGTGGAAATAATGACCAGCGACAGATGAACAATTAACATAAATTGATTCAAGAAGAATTACAAGACAATGAACATAAAATACAGAGGCAGACAAACTTAGTCACAAACATTGCACATTTACATTACGACTCACCACAGGAAATACATGTAGAGACAACCCCCAACCCACACTATATGGCTAACATATTTAGCTAATAAATCTGCACCAAAAACCACTCATCCTGAAACCTTACAAAACAGAGATGGAAAGAAAGAAAGAGAAAACAGAGTGTGACCGAAATCTCACAAATTAAATCTTAATAGCGGCGAACTTACTTGCGACCACCGAGTTTCAATACCCAAAATCCACTAATTGAATCAGTGGCCAATCACAGCTTGAATCGAACGCACCTGACCCACAAATAATCTTGAACCCAAAATATCCTTGCACATACCCATATGAAGCGTGCAAGGTATGCTACCTGTGACTGCATCACATGGAAAGATGGGTAAAACCTGACACGTAGCCTAACCCTCATTTGCATAGACTAGACAGCAAAATACACAAGGGACACTCAGTGCAAAAAACATAAACAGTTGATAGACTAATACCCAAGTCAAAACGAGCCCCGTTACAAGTATATTCACCCTACCAGTGCTCCAACATAAAACATAGTTTTTTTCCCCCTTTTAATCTTAGTACTTGTCAGTGACTGAAATTAGTGTTGTGTAATCTCACCTGTGTAGCCTAGTGGGTTGTGGTTTATCGACAGTACTCGAAGACTATGATGTGTTGTACACATTTATTTGTTGGACACATTGAAAAAACCTACAATAAAACATACATCTTTCAATCAATATATTAGAACATAACAAACGGAAAACAGCAGCGATACATAATTATATATAACTAGATTTATATGCTAATAATTGCAAATATACATATAATTACATACCAGGAATGGCTGTCCACTTGATCACCAACTTATCGATGCTAATCTTGACATCCGTCACCAGACATCAATAATAAGGTGAAGACCCATGGCAGAGGGGCCCAGGTCTTTATATATATTAGGTGCTATGGTGGCAGGAAATATACATGTATTGTCTAGGCAGTGTTGTCGCCTGTCGATTGATCAATTGTCCAGTGTTCAGTCATAATACAGCAGATACTGGTACACCCACAAACGTTTAAGAAACAGAGTATAGACAAAGACATATAATACAGTGTATGACATTACACAGGCTTACATGTACCAATATGTCCCTTAAAACAATGTTTCCGGGTTACACCTGTATAGGATTTCGACATATTATGTGGGTTATCACAGGTGTATATATACCACTGAGCGAACCCACGGCTCACTCTCACTCCCAGAGTGCGCTGGGGTGTTCATGTGTGTCAGAGATCGCTAGGACCTGCGGTGGGTCAACCCCACAGCACTGAGTGTCAGACATGTTTACCTATTTCGGGTGCCCACATAATAAGTCGCATTCCCCTCTAGATTGTACCATTATTCATGTCTGCACCATTTTGAAGAAATATGTCAAAACTGCAGTACCTTTTGTTTCATTAATTAAGGTTTCAAAAGGTATATCAAAACTTTATTATTTCCCATATCAGCAAAACAATGGTTCTTTACTCTTTGACAATGTAAGACAAGAGTGCCGTGGACACAACTTCCAGCACATCCACCAATTGTAGTAGTGATATTGAGCAAGTTTCGTGAAAATCTGTTCATTAGTTTAGGAGGAGTTACATTCACAAGGCTCCACTATGAGCAAGCTACAGACACAAAGTTGAAAATGGCATCAATCTTACAAAAATCAAAGAACCGAAAAATCACCCTTTCATGCACATCAAACCATTGTATTAGTGACATTGAGCAAGTTTTATGAAAATCTGATCATTAGTTAAGTAGGAGTTGCTTTCACAAAGCTCCACTAAGAGCAAGCTACAGATACAAAGTTGAAAATGGCATAAATCATGCAAAAATCAAAGAACCGAAAAATCACCCCTTCATGCACATCTACCCATTGTAGTAGTGACATTGAACAAGTTTCATGAAAATCTGATGATTAGTTTAGGAGGAGCTGCATTTACAAGAAATGGACGTACGGACGGACATATACGGACAGACGGAGATGACGCCAATATACGACTGCCTCCGGCGGCATATAAAAAACGAGCCATTAGGATGCCATTAGGTAGACTTTCTCTGTACAATCCACCTTGGATATTAATTGTTTCACTACTCTATGAAATTAAGATGTTTTAATACATTTTTGACACTTATTGAAGGTATGTTTTATTGAAATTAAACATGAAACTTTCAGCATTTTTTCTCCATCCATTAGTTAAATAAAGCAATATTAATTATTCAGATAAAATGGTATCTAGCTGAGTATATGTACATCTATATAATCATCGGTATTACCATCTGAAGATTCACATACTATTAGGTTACGTTAAACAAATGTGGACACAAACCTCCTTGAGTTGATCACAATTTGATAATTACGAAATGCATGTCAATTAATTGGAAGTTAATTACAAGTTTTCTTTCTAGTAATTGTCTGTCAACACAAGTGCGATCATTGGTTATTTACTTCTAAGGCTAAATATATACAAGATGCAAGAAAGTTTATACAAAGAAATGTCCAACATTAGCTCGAAAGAGGGTCTCTGTATGTAGCTAGAATCAGACCTATGTAGGAAAGCAGAACTATAATATTATGATTTTTCTCTCTTTTTATTTATGTATTCTAGAGACAGGGATCAATCTAGTACATATACATCCTTTGTCCAAATAAAAGGCTGATGTAATGCTCACAATTCGATGAATCTTTATAAATATAGTTTTCTATTCATGATCAATTTTGTCAATTGCATATGTTTTACAATTAATTTCTTTCATATTAGAATACACATTAAGCAATATACCCTAAAGTTAACCAATGGAATTACTTCGCTTATGCCTTTAATTTTGCCAGGACATGTTTCAGGTCTGCAGAGAGTGAAAGTGATTGTAATCCATGGAGTATGAAGGTTGATGATAGAGTTGTGTGAAAAAAGAAAGATAAGCAGAAAGAAAATTCATGCCTTAAAATCAACAAAATGAAAAAATGTCATGCTGTACAGCATATAGATATATCAGGTGTGGGTGTGTGCTGTTTAAAATGAATACATATTCAGTATATTATTATTTATATTTCCAGAAAGAAGACATTCAAGAGAAAGAAGACGTAAGTAAGGGTTAGAATATTAAAAATCACAAGACAGGAAACAAAGGGTTATCTTTACTGAGTACTTGATCCTCTCAGAAACTAGATAAAACATAGATTTTCAATTTGAATGTGCATGAAGATCAATTTTCTATATTTCAAATTCATTGTAGGTCGCCGCAAAAGTAGATCAAGGTCAAGGTCACCAAGACGCAGGTCAAGAGATCGGCACAGGTCAAGGTCACCGGCATCTAGTTACAGACACAGGTAGATTGGGAGGTCAAAAAAGTTGAAAATAGCATGTGGTACCAAATACTTTATTGTAACTTTAAATTAACTGTAGTTTTCTGGATTTTACAATCTAGCTTCTGTTAGAAATAACTCTAATATAAAGCTACTTTGATACAGAAGTTGGAACAAAACCTTTGAACCAGCCTTAACATTTATACAGCTAATCTGACACCAGGCTCTGACCCATAATATTGAACCAGCTCCAATATTATATACCTACTCTGACAAAGGGCTTTAAACCACACCATTGATGACCATATGTGAATGCAGTTGGTGTTTTGTTGAGAAGAGTCTTTGGAACAATAGAATTTTATGTGGTCAGCTGACAATACTAAATTTATTAGGTTATTTGTTTAGTTGTATACAAAAAGAATATAATTGATGTGATAATGAAACTGCTACATTTCAGTAAAACTAGGAGTTAATTTTGTATCTGTTTGTTATGAAGATTAAATCTTTTAACATCAATAAATTTTATTTCAATTGAATTTTATCAATAATGATTAATTTTGTTAATCAGTTCTGACCTCTATTTTCTTTTTACAGGGAAAGGAAAAGCCGAGAACATGTACCAGAGAGACAGAAATTACAAGAATTTGACCAGTACCACACCAAACCTCCAGGTAGTATCATCCCAAATCTCCCAGTAGCATCACCCCAAACCTCTCGGTAGTATCATCCCAAACCTCCCAGTAGTATCACTTAAAACCTCCCATTAGTATAACTCCAAACCTCCCATTAGTATCATCCCAAACCTCCAAGTAGTATTACTCCAAACCTCCCAGTAGTATCACACCAAACCGCCCAGTAGTATCACCCCACACCTCCCAGTAGTATCACACCAAACCTAGTAGACTCACTCCAAACCTCCCAGTAGTATCAACCAAAACCTCACAGTAGTATCACCCCAAACCTCCCAATAGTATCACTCCAAACCTCCTGGTAGTATCACCCCAAACATTCCAGTAGTGTCACCCCAAACTTCCCAGTAGTATCACCCCAAACATCCCAGTAGTATCACCCGAAACCTCCCAGTAGTATCACTCGAAACCTCCCAGTAGTATCACTCAACACCTCCCATTAGTATAACTCCAAACCTCCCATCAGTATCATCCCGAACCTCCAAATAGATTCTTTCCAAACTTCTCAGTAGTGTCACACCAAACCTCCTAGTAGTATCACCCCATATCTCCAAGTAGTATCACTCTTAACATCCCAGTAGTATCACCCGAAACCTCCCAGTAGTATCACCCCAAACCTCCCAGTAGTATCACTCAAAACCTCCCATTAATATAACTCCAAACCTCCCATCAGTATCATCCCAAACCTCCCAATAGATTCTTTCCAAACTTCTCAGTAGTATCACACCAAACCTCCTAGTAGTATCACTCCATACCTCCTAGTAGTATCACCCCATACCTCCAAGTAGTATCACCCCAAACCTCCTAGTGGACTCCCTCTTAACCTCCCAGTAGTATCACCCCAAACCTCCCAGTAGTATCACTCCAAACCTCTCAGTAGTATCACCGCGAACCTCCCAGTAGTATCACTCAAAACCTTCCCATCAGTATCACCCCGAGCCTCCCAGTAGTATCACCCCAAACATCCCAGTAGTATCACCCAAAACCCCCCAGTAGTATCACCCCAAACCTCACAATAGTATCACCCCAAACCTCCCTGTTGTATCACCCGAAACACTCTAGTAGTATCACTCCAAACCTCCCAGTAGTATCACCACGAACGTTCTAGTAATATCACCCTTAACATCCCAGTAGTATCACCCGAAACCTCCCAGTAGTATCACCCGAAACCTCCCAGTAATATCACCCCAAACCTCCAAGTAGTATCACCCAAACCTCCCTGTTGTATCACCCGAAACACTCTAGTAGTATCACTCCAAAGCTCCCAGTAGTATCACCCCAAACGTCCCAGTAATATCACCCTTAACATCCCAGTAATATCACCGGAAACCTCCCAGTAGTATCACCCCAAACCTCCAAGTAGTATCACCCTTAACATCCCAGTAGTATCACCCCAAACCTCCCAGTAGTATCACTCCAAACCTCTCAGTAGTATCACCGCGAACCTTCCAGTAGTATCACTCTAAACCTCCCTGTAGTATCAACCCAAACCTCCAGTAGTATCACCCCAACATCCAAGTACTATCACTCCAAGCCTTTCTTATTAGTATCACCGCAAACCTACCATTAATATCATCCCATAGCTCCCAGTAGCAGCAATCCAAACCCCTCAGTAGTATCACCCCAAATCTTCCAGTAGTATCACCCAAAACCTCCCAGTAGTATCACCCCAAATCTTCCAGTAGTATCACCCAAAACCTCCCAGTAGTATCACCCCAAACCTCCCATTAGTATTACCCCAAAACTCCCAGTAGTATCACACCAAACCTCCCAGTAGTATCACACCAAACCTCCCAGTAGTATCACTCCAAACATCCAGTAGTATCACTGCAAACACTCTAATATTATCACCCCAAACCTCCCATTAGTATTACCCCAAAACTCCCAGTAATATCACCCCAAACATCCCAGTAGCATCACCCCAAACCTCCCAGTAGTATCAACCCAAACCTCCTCGTAGTATCACTCCAAACCTCCCAGTAATATCACCCTTAACATCCCAGTAGAATCACCCCAAACCTCCCAGTTGTATCACCCCAAACCTCCCAGTAGTATCACCCCAAACGTCCCAGTAATATCACCCTTAACATCCCAGTAGTATAACCCCAAACCTCCCAGTAGTATCACTCAAAACCTCCCATCAGTATCATCCCAAACCTCCCAATAGATTCTTTCCAAACTTCTCAGCAGTATCAAACCAAACCTCCTAGTAGTATCACCCCATACCTCCAAGTAGTATCACTCGAAACCTCAAAGTAGTATCACCCCAAACCTCCTAGTGGACTCCCTCTTAACCTCCCAGTAGTATCACCCCAAACCTCCCAGTAGTATCACTCCAAACCTCTCAGTAGTATCACCACGAACCTCCCAGTAGTATCACTCAAAACCTTCCCTTAGTATCACCCAGAACCTCCCAGTAGTATCACTCAAAACCTCCCATCAGTATCATCCAAAACCTCCCAATAGATTCTTTCCAAACTTCTCAGCAGTATCAAACCAAACCTCCTAGTAGTATCTCCCCATACTTCCAAGTAGTATCACTCGAAACCTCAAAGTAGTATCACCCCAAACCTCCTAGTGGACTCCCTCTTAACCTCCCAGTAGTATCACCCCAAACCTCCCAGTAGTATCACTCTAAACCTCTCAGTAGTATCACCGCGAACCTCCCAGTAGTATCACTCAAAACCTTCCCTTAGTATCACCCCAAACCTCACAATAGTATCACCCCAAACCTCCCAGTAGTATCACCGCCAAACCTCCAGTAGTATCACCCCAAACCTCCCAGTAGTATCACCCCAAACCTGCCATTAGTATAACCCCAAACCTCCCAGTCATATCTCTCCATACCTCCCACTAGTATCACCCCAAACCTCCGAGTACTATCACTCTATACAATCTAGTAGTATCACCCCAAACCTCCTAGTGGACTCCCTCTTAACCTCCCAGTAGCATCACCCCAAACCTCCCAGTAGTATCACTCTAAACCTCTCAGTAGTATCACCGCGAACCTCCCAGTAGTATCACTCAAAACCTTCCCTTAGTATCAACCCGAACCTCCCAGTAGTATCACCCCAAACATCCCAGTAGTATCACCCCAAACCTCCTTGTAGTATAACTCCAAACCTCACAATAATATCACCCTTAACATCCCAGTAGTATCACCCGAAACCTCCCAGTAGTATCACCGCCAAACCTCCAGTAGTATCACCCCAAACCTCCCAGTAGTATCACCCCAAACCTGCCATTAGTATAACCCCAAACCTCCCAGTCATATCTCTCCATACCTCCCACTAGTCTCACCACAAACCTCCCAGTATTATCAACCCAAACCTCCAGTAGTATCACCCCAAACCTCCCAGTAGTATCACTCCAAACGATCTAGTAGTATCACCAAAAACTTCTCAGTCATATCACCCTTAACCTCCCAGTAGTATTACCCCAAACCTCCCAGTAGTATCACTCAAAACCTTTCTATTAGTATCACTCAATACCTCCCAGTAGTATCACCCCATATGTCCCAGTAGTATCACCCCAAACCTCCCAATAGATTCTTTCCTAACTTCCCAGTAGTATCACTCCAAACCTCCCAGTAGTATCACCCCATACCTCCCAGTAGTATCACCCCAAACCTCCCAGTAGTATCACCCCAAACCTCCCAATAGATTCTTTCCTAACTTCCCAGTAGTATCACTCCAAACCTCCCAGTAGTATCACCCCAAACCTCCTGTAGTATCACCCCAAACCTCCCAAGAAGTATCACTCCAAACACCCTAGTATTATCACCCCAAACCTCCCAGTAGTATCACCCCAAACCTCTGGGTAGTATCACCCCAAACATCCCAGTAGTATCACCACAAACCTCCCAGTATTATCAACCCAAACCTCCTCGTAGTATCACCCAAACCTCCCATTAGTATCACTCCAAACCTCCAGTAGTATCACCCCAAACCTCCCAGTAGTATCACCGCAAACCTCCAGTAGTATCACCCCAAACCTCCCAGTAGTATCACCCCAAACCTGCCATTAGTATAACCCCAAACCTCCCACTCATATCTCTCCATACCTCCCACTAGTATCACCCCAAACCTCCCAGTAGTATCACCCCAAACCTCCCATACGTATCACTCCAAACCTCCAGTAGTATCACCCCAAACCTCCCAAGAAGTATCACTCCAAACACCCTAGTATTATCACCCCAAACCTCCCAGTAGTATCACCCCAAACCTCAGGGTAGTATCACCCCAAACATCCCAGTAGTATCACCACAAACCTCCCAGTATTATCAACCCAAACCTCCTCGTAGTATCACCCAAACCTCCCATTAGTATCACTCCAAACCTCCAGTAGTATCACCCCAAACCTCCCAGTAGTATCACTCCAAACGATCTAGTAGTATCACCAAAAACTTCTCAGTCATATCACCCTTAACCTCCCAGTAGTATCACCCCAAACCTCCCAGTAGTATCACTCAAAACCTTCCATTAGTATCACTCAAAACCTCCCAGTAGTATCACCCCATATGTCCCAGTAGTATCACCCCAAACCTCCCAATAGATTCTTTCCTAACTTCCCAGTAGTATCACTCCAAACCTCCCAGTAGTATCACCCCATACCTCCCAGTAGTATCACCTCAAACCTCCCAGTAGTATCACCCCAAACCTCCCATACGTATCACTCCAAACCTCCAGTAGTATCACCCCAAACCTCCCAAGAAGTATCACTCCAAACACCCTAGTATTATCACCCCAAACCTCCCAGTAGTATCACCCCAAACCTCTGGGTAGTATCACCCCAAACATCCCAGTAGTATCACCACAAACCTCCCAGTATTATCAACCCAAACCTCCTCGTAGTATCACCCAAACCTCCCATTAGTATCACTCCAAACCTCCAGTAGTATCACCCCAAACCTCCCAGTAGTATCACTCCAAACATCCAGTAGTATCACTACAAACTTTCTAGTATTATCACCCCAAAGCTCCCAGTAGTATCACCCCAAACATCCCAGTAGCATCACCCCAAAACCTCCCAGTAGTATCACTCCAAACATCCCAGTAGTATCACCCAAACCTCCTCGTAGTATCACTCCAAACATCCCAGTAGTATCACCCAAACCTCCCATTAGTATCACCCCAAACCTCCCAGTAGTATTACATCAAACCTCCCATAAGCATAACCCCAATCCTCCCAGTAGTATCACCGCAAACCTCCAGTAGTATCACCCCAAACCTCCCAGTAGTATCACCCCAAACCTGCCATTAGTATAACCCCAAACCTCCCAGTAGAATCACTCCAAACGATCTAGTAGTATCACCCCATACCTCCCAGTAGTATCACCCCAAACCTCCCAGTAGTATCACCCCAAATGATCTAGTAGTATCACCCCAAACCTCCCAGTAGTATCACTCCAAACGATCTAGTAGTATCACCAAAAACTTCTCAGTCATATCACCCTTAACCTCCCAGTAGTATCACCCAAACCTCCCAGTAGTATCACTCAAAACCTTCCATTAGTATCACTCAAACCCTCCCAGTAGTATCACCCCATATGTCCCATTAGTATCACCCCAAACCTCCCAGTAGTATAACCCCAAACCTCCCATACGTATCACTCCAAACCTCCAGTAGTATCACCCCAAACCTCCCAAGAAGTATCACTCCAAACACCCTAGTATTATCACCCCAAACCTCCCAGTAGTATCACCCCAAACCTCTGGGTAGTATCACCCCAAACATCCCAGTAGTATCACCACAAACCTCCCAGTATTATCAACCCAAACCTCCTTGTAGTATCACACAAACCTCCCATTAGTATCACTCCAAACCTCCAGTAGTATCACCCCAAACCTCCCAGTAGTATCACTCCAAACGATCTAGTAGTATCACCAAAAACTTCTCAGTCATATCACCCTTAACCTCCCAGTAGTATCACCCCAAACCTCCCAGTAGTATCACTCCAAACCTTTCTATTAGTATCACTCAAAACCTCCCAGTAGTATCACCCCATATGTCCCAGTAGTATCACCCCAAACCTCCCAATAGATTCTTTCCTAACTTCCCAGTAGTATCACTCCAAACCTCCCAGTAGTATCACCCCATACCTCCCAGTAGTATCACCCCAAACCTCCTTGTAGTATCACCCAAACCTCCCATTAGTATCACTCCAAACCTCCAGTAGTATCACCCCAAACCTCCCAGTAGTATCACTCCAAACGATCTAGTAGTATCACCAAAAACTTCTCAGTCATATCACCCTTAACCTCCCAGTAGTATCACCCCAAACCTCCCAGTAGTATCACTCCAAACCTTTCTATTAGTATCACTCAAAACCTCCCAGTAGTATCACCCCATATGTCCCAGTAGTATCACCCCAAACCTCCCAATAGATTCTTTCCTAACTTCCCAGTAGTATCACTCCAAACCTCCCAGTAGTATCACCCCATACCTCCCAGTAGTATCACCCCAAACCTCCCGGTAGTATCACCCCAAACCTCCCATACGTATCACTCCAAACCTCCAGTAGTATCACCCCAAACCTCCCAAGAAGTATCACTCCAAACACCCTAGTATTATCACCCCAAACCTCCCAGTAGTATCACCACAAACCTCCCAGTATTATCAACCCAAACCTCCTCGTAGTATCACCCAAACCTCCCATTAGTATCACTCCAAACCTCCAGTAGTATCACCCCAAACCTCCCAGTAGTATCACCGCAAACCTCCAGTAGTATCACCCCAAACCTCCCAGTAGTATCACCCCAAACCTGCCATTAGTATAACCCCAAACCTCCCACTCATATCTCTCCAAACCTCCCAGTAGTATCACTCTATACAATCTAGTAGTATCACCCCAAACCTCCCAGTAGTATCACCCCAAACCTCCCATACGTATCACTCCAAACCTCCAGTAGTATCACCCCAAACCTCCCAAGAAGTATCACTCCAAACACCCTAGTATTATCACCCCAAACCTCCCAGTAGTATCACCCCAAACCTCTGGGTAGTATCACCCCAAACATCCCAGTAGTATCACCACAAACCTCCCAGTATTATCAACCCAAACCTCCTCGTAGTATCACCCAAACCTCCCATTAGTATCACTCCAAACCTCCAGTAGTATCACCCCAAACCTCCCAGTAGTATCACTCCAAACGATCTAGTAGTAGCACCAAAAACTTCTCAGTCATATCACCCTTAACCTCCTAGTAGTATCACCCCAAACCTCCCAGTAGTATCACTCAAAACCTTTCTATTAGTATCACTCAAAACCTCCCAGTAGTATCACCCCATATGTCCCAGTAGTATCACCCCAAACCTCCCAATAGATTCTTTCCTAACTTCCCAGTAGTATCACTCTAAACCTCCCAGTAGTATCACCCCATACCTCCCAGTAGTATCACCCCAAACCTCCCAGTAGTATCACCCCAAACCTCCCAGTAGTATCACCCCAAACCTCCCAGTAGTATCACCCCAAACCTCCCATACGTATCACTCCAAACCTCCTGTAGTATCACCCCAAACCTCCCAAGAAGTATCACTCCAAACCTCCTGTAGTATCACTCCAAACCTCCCAGTAGTATCACCCCAAACCTCCCATACGTATCACTCCAAACACCCTAGTATTATCACCCCAAACATCCCAGTAGTATCACCACAAACCTCCCAGTATTATCAACCCAAACCTCCTCGTAGTATCACCCAAACCTCCCATTAGTATCAATCCATACCTCCAGTAGTATCACCCCAAACCTCCCAGTAGTATCACTCCAAACATCCAGTAGTATCACTACAAACCTCCCAGTAGTATCACCCCAAACCTGCCATTAGTATAACCCCAAACCTCCCACTCATATCTCTCCATACCTCCCACTAGTATCACCCCAAACCTCCCAGTAGTATCACTCTATACAATCTAGTAGTATCACCCCAAACCTCCCAGTAGTATCACCCAAACCTCCCTGTAGTTTAACCCCAAATACCTAGTAGAATCACCCCAAACCTCCCAGTAGTATCACCTCAAACATCCCATTAGCATTACCCCAATCCTCCCAGTAGTATCACCCCATACCTCCCAGTAGTATCACCTAAGCCTCTCATAAGAATCACTACAAACCTCAGTAGTATTACCCCAAACCTCCCAGTAGTATCACTCCAAACGATCTAGTAGTATCACCCCATACCTCCCAGTAGTATCACCCCAAACCTCCCAGTAGTATCACTGCAAACGATCTAGTAGTATCACCAAAAACTTCTCAGTCATATCACTACATAACCATAATAAGAAAGAAGAAAATGTCTCTCAGATGTTCTTTAATGATACAAAATTTTGTAATGTTTTCAATTGGCACAATAAGTTGTTGAATATTTTCCAGTCTTCCACGGTTAATTGAGTTTAAAACACTTGTGGTATACATGTATGTAAGGATAACAGGTAATACCATAACTACAGAACTGACACACATCAGGAAATTTCAAGAGTTGTGTTTGACTCTACGCTTGACATTTAATTTCCCTAACCCAACCCTAATTCTATTCAAATTGCTCTATGTCAATGGTCCATGGTTCCTATGTCAGTTAATGTTTCGAAGTTTGAGGGACTACAAAAAAACTTTGAATCATACGTGTTGGGTTATATTGATGTTTTCATGCTCATGGATATATATTGGATTGGTGACACAATATTTCTACCTGAACAAGAACAAATACCAAAACAAAAGGTCAAGGAAAACATGCATTTTTATCTTAAAATAAAACATCTTCATCTGTGTAAAGAGAAACATAACTTTAAATAGAAATCAACGAGAAATTGATAATGCATGCTTACATTTACATTCGTGCCTTCCTGTCACATATTATATGTATTTCATGGATCAGTTTTAAATGAAATGACGAGCAGCATTAAAGTGGTCTGCGTATGTGTAGCAGCAATTATTTTAAAGACTGATACAGAAACGTTATAGGTACTAATGAATTGAAAAGCAAGTAAACTGATATCTTAATGTATTCTATCCAGAAATGACAGCACTAATATCACACATCACACAAGTGCTTGCCAATGTTCTGACAACAGCTAGTCTTAAACAATCGGGTAACACATGATTGAGTGATAAATCACAGTGTTTCTTATGCTTTTATGCTTGAAACTTAAAGTAATGTTTTGGGAATGGGTGAAATTAATCATACAAGTGAAAGAATTTCCTCCCAATTGTCTTCAAAATTGTGTAAATTAGATCTAACTTAATGCCATTACCACAATAGTGTTGGTAGATATCACATGATGTCCCTTTATCTTTGATTAAATATCATGGTTCAAAAGCAAGCAATTCAATTCTAATATGTGGCCAGTCATTAGTTTATCTGGTATCACAGAGTTAATGAAAGCGGGTTATTGTAATCCCATTGTCAGGTAGCGCTCTTCATAAAAATGTGTGAAATTTTGCCACAGGGCGAAAATACTTGTACAGTACTGCCAAGGTAAATGTTTTGCTTGAACCATTAGGCATCAATGACACATCAAAAAGTTGGATTTATAAAACTTTGATTCATTAAAGGGTAAGTTACTAGTAATATATAGGGAAAAAATTTGGAATCGGGCAAAAACTTTGATACATCAAGAAATTTGAATCATCGAAGTTTGACTGTAGTTCTTGTTATCACTATTTGTTGAGAGGTAGTGGATGAATCTTTCTCTGATTTCATAAGTTGTGCATTGTCCTATTTCCAGACTGATTAGAAATTCATCATGTCCTTCAGGCAGTCATCGTGGATTTTGACAGTAATAGTTTGTGATCACTATTTTTGGAGAAATACTAGATGGATCATTCTCAAATTTCAAAAGTAATATATAGGGACTCCGTGGTCCCTAGTTTTACTCTTTTGATTTTGGAACTGATCAAAAAATGTCTGACAGGTTGCTTTTTAGGTCATCTGACGTGCGCCGTCTGCCGTGCGTTGTCCGTAAACTTTTCATTCAAAAACTTCTTCTCAAATACTAGAAGGCCTAGGGGGCTAATACTTGGCCCATAGCATGCTGGCATGGAGCCCTACAAAGTTTGTTCAAATTAATGACCTTGACCCACTTTCAAGGTCACAGGGGTCAAATATATTAAAATATACAAACGACTTCTTCTCAATAAGCAAAAGTCCATGAGTGCTGATATTGGGCCTGTAGGATGCTTGGATGAAGGGCTACCAAATTTGTTCAAATGAATGACCTTGACCCACTTTCAAGGTCACAGGGGTCAAATAAGTTAAAACATACAAACGACTTCTTCTCAATGAGCAAAAGTCCATGAGTGCTGATATTGGGCCTGTAGGATGCTTGGAAGAAAGGCTACCAAGTTTGTTCAAATGAATTACCTTGACCCACTTTCAAGGTCACAGGGGTCAAATATGTTAAAATATACAAACGACTTCTTCTCAATAAGCAGAAGTCCAAGAGTGCTGATAATGGACCTGTAGGATGCTGGGATGACATGCTACCAAATTTGTTAAAATGAATAACCTTGACCCATTTTCAAGGTCACAGGCATTAAATATGTTAAAATATGCAAATGACTTCTCAATAACCAAAATGATTAGAGTGCTGATATTGGGCCTGTTAGATGCTTTGAGGAAGTGTTACCAAATGTGTTCAAGTGAATGACCTGGACCCACTTTCAAGATCACAGGGTTCAAATATGTTAAAATCTGTAAACGACTTCTTCTCAGTAACCAAAAGGCTCAGAGTGCTGATATTGGGCCTGTAGGATGCTGGGAGGAAGGGCTACCAAGTTTATTCAAATGAATAAAGCCCACTGTTTTAACGGTAGACTCACTGTTGTTAGAGTTTGGCTTGCTTTTTGTCAGATGACTGTTAAGGCCCATGGGCCTCTTGTTTTATTTTTACAATGAAAGTTTATGGCTATTTTTTAGGAAGTACTGAATGGATTTATCACCAATTTCATATGTAGGTTCCTTTCTGACACTAGCAGTGCTCTTTTGAGTCTGCTAGATTAAACAAAATGTCCAACAGACAGCTATCTTGAATTTTGACACTGACATTTTGTTATCACTTTTTCATGCGAAGTATTGGACTGATCTTTCTCAAATTTCACACATAATTACATCATGGTCCCAAGTTGTTCATTATCCCATTTTTGTGCTAATCCAACTTCTTGGATTTTGAAATTTTGTTATTGCTATTTTTTGACAAATACTGGATGGATCTTTCTCAAATTTTATATCTATGCTTCCTTTGGATCCTTTCTGTGCCCGTTTGATTCTGAGACTTCAGATAAATTAAACACTGGTAGGGAGCCATTTTTTTTTTTCATACTTGAAGATTATTACTGCTCTATCTTTAGAGAAATTCTCATATTCTGTATGATTATGAGGAAAGAAGAGAAAAGAATGGAAAAGATCCAACTTTGAAAGAAAAAATCAAAATCAAAAGATGATTGGTGCCAAGATCCCTTTGGGATCTTTTGTTATATATGTAATTATAGATATTTACAATCATATAAGATAGCATTAGTTTGTCTAGGAACGACATAATATATCAACTGACTTATTGCCAGACATTGGCTTGTCACTAACAAGTGTTATGGTATTACTCTTTTTAAACAGGGTGGATTTTACCAGGGGAGGAATAGATTCAGTTTTTTTTTTTTTATGAAACGCTGTGATTCTTCTCTCTACAAACTCCGACCACCTACTACCCATCACACACACCCCTATCCTGACCACATACCTACACCATTGTTCAATCCATATGTCCTTAAATGAATTAGATTTTTGAAACTGTTCCCAAACTGAAATAGTAAGTACTCAGTATGTATGAGAAATATCATACTAAAAATGTGTAGAACAGTTAATCAAAAATGTTTCTGATGTCTGATGCTGGGTAAGAATTACAATATTATTTTGTATTGTCTGGTTGTAGTCGTGGAATATCTGTCTGATCACGAGGTATATGAGATAGAGGATGATGACGATGACGTTGTTGTAGAACCACAAGAAAATTCATTTGTGAAATCAGAGGCAGCCATGATGAAAGCCATGGGCTTTGTTTCATTTGATTCAACAAAGGTAATTATCTACATAGAAATTTTGAATTAATTTGAAATGTAACACAACACTTGATTGGTCATATATATATAATCACAATTTGCTGTCCATAAATTTCTCATTTGCCTACTGAAAATCACTTAAAATTTTGCATAGGATTGATTTTCACATTAACACACCAGGAAATCAATCACCATTATTTGTATAGAAATAATTCTTGATTTGGTGCCATTATTAGAGTGCATATATCTAATAACCCATCATTTGCGAATTTAAAGTAATTTCTAGACCACAGTTTGTGAAGAATCATGTATTTGCAAATATAACTGGAAGATGTGAGTTGTGAAATAAAGTATGTGAAATCTAAATTATTTACAGTATCAAACCTGGAAGTTAGTGATGTTGATGACACTGATATCCCATCGTGACATGACATCTGAATCAATTGCTCAATCAATCCAAAAGGGTCAATGAAATTTCCCTTACAGGCATCACATATATTGCTTGATTGATTTACTACTCCTAATTGTTAGGTTATTTGATCATAGTAATATGAGTAGATATAAACAAGTTTTTAGCTCACATGGTCCAAAGATGCAGTGTACCAAATTCATGCCTGCAAGCCCTTAATTACAGGATTGTGGTGCTTTTTTATATAATTTTGTGTCCAATACAGTCGGTTATAGCAAATAATTTAGAATTTCACTCCTCTTGTTCCTCCTTTGTTCTTTGCCCAAATGTGGTCCACAGAATTCTTCGGTGAAAGAGTATCAGTTTTGAATAAAAAAGTATTCATGGGGTCCCCAGGGGTGGGAATGCCAGAGCCCAGTAGGAGCATAGGGTGAATTCTAATAAATCCTTCTTGTAGGAATGATTTGATTTTTTTCCCCAAATATGCTTCACACCATGTTTTGGGGAAAAAATCAAATGGGAATCAAACTGTTGTAATAAAACTGTTATAAATGATGGGTCTCAACCCCAGTGGACAGGAGGGGCAGAACAAATTGAAATAGAGCAAATATGTTATGTGCATGAATATTCCTCCTCATTTAATTTTGATGAAGTGATTGCAACCAGCCAAACCTAAGTGAGCAATACGGGCCCTATGAGTCTTTTTATTGCGATCTCTATTTTTAAGTGTGTCGTGCGCTGTGCATCATAAACTTTTAGCATTTTCAATTTCTTTCGGAAAACTCCTGCACCGATTTCAATGAAATTTTACGAAAACCTTTGATGGCTAAAGGTGTACCAAAATAGTAAATAATGTGGTCCCTGAGGGGCAGGGCCAAAATGGGTCAAATGATTGAAACTTCAAAGATCTTCTTCTCAAATCCCAGGTAGGGTAGAATGAAATACTTTTCATGGATGGAAAGGCTATCAGATGCTTTACCAAAATTGTAAATTTCATGATCCCAGGGTCTCACATTTCCTCCTAGGGAGGGATAAAGTTTACTATAGTTTATATAGGAAAATTACATTTTTGAGTATGATTTGTTTATTTTCCTTTAGAAATAGTTCAAACTTGGTTAGAATCATTAGTATAACTGACAGAGATGCACATACTGACCACAGCAGTCCCCAAGGGATTGATAAGCCAGACCAAAAATGGGTCACTTTCACTGAAATTTCAAAGATGTTCTACTGTTCCAGGATCAAAGATTTTATATAGGATAATAAAATGTTTGGTTACTTTCTTTAAATTCAAACTAGGTTAGAAGCCTTAGCATTGAACAAAAGTTAATATTATGCACAATTTCTATTTGCTTTATGTGTACCATGTAATTAAACATTAGATGGTGGGATATTCAAATCGCTTTGTGTCCATGATCTATTGTCTGTCCATAAACAACTTTTATTATCGCTATTTCTTAAGAAGTATTGGATGGATCTTCCTAAAATTTTGATATGTAGGTTCCCCTTGGTCCCTAGTTGTGCCCATTTGATTTCGGGCCTGTTCAAAAAAACGAAACGACTGACAGGTAGGCATCATGGAATTTTTCAATGAAGTTTGTTATTGCTATTTCTTGAAAAGTAAGAGATGGATCTCTCTCAAATTTCATATGTAGGTTACCCTTGGTCTCTAGTTATGCCTATGTTATATTGAGACTGATCAGGAAAACAAAAATGCTAAGTGACGGACATCTTCGATTTTGACATTGAAAGTTTGTTATCGCTACTTCTTGAGAAACTACAGCATAGATCTTTCTCAAATTTCATGTGTATGCTTTCCTTGATCCCTACACTGATCTGAAAAAAACAAAATGGCCTACAAGTGGCCATTTTGGATTTTGAAGATGAACATGTATTATCACTCTTTCTTGAGAACTGCTCAATAGATCTTTCTCAAATTTCTTGTATAGGTGATTCCTTTAGGTCTCTTGTTGTGCCTATTCGAGTTTGGGATAATAATAATAATAATAATATACTAAATTTATATAGCACCTTATCTAATTCGTTAGGGATCAGAAAATGTTCAATGTTCAAATGCCTTATCACTAAGAGCAAAAACAAAGAAGAAAAGAGAAAAGAATTGAAAGCATCCATCTTTCAAATAGCAAATTAAAATCAAAGAATGATGGGTGCGAAGATCTCATTGGGATCTCTTGTTTTTATGCCATATCGCGCGCCGTCGTCTGTCCTGCCGTCCGTCGACCACCGTCTGTCTGTCCTGCGTCCATCAACTTTTCATATAAACAACTTCTTCTGAAATACCGAAAAGATAGAGTTATCATATTTGGCTAGAAGGTTCCTCTGATGAAGCCCAACAAAGTTTGCAAAAAGAAATGACCTTGACCCATATTCAAGGTCACAGAGGTCAAATGTGTTAAAACCTTTTAACAATTTCTTCCAAGATATCGGAAGGCCTAGAATTATTATATTAGGCTGGAAGGTTCCTTTGATGAAGCCCAACAAAGTTTGCAAAAAAGAAATGACCTTGACCATATATTCAAGGTCACAGAGGTCAAATGTGTTAAAACCTACAAACGACTTCTTCCAAAATACCAGAAGGCCTAGTATCATTATATTTCGCTGGAAGGTTCCTTTAATAAAGCCCAACGAAGTTTACAAAAAGAAATGACCTTGACCCATATTCAAGGTCACAGAGGTCAAATGTGTTAAAAACTTAAAATGACTTCTTCCAAATTTTTGGAATGCCCAGAATCATTATATTTGGCTGGAAGGTTCCTTTGGTAAAGCCCAACAAAGTTTGCAAAAAGAAATGACCTTGACCCATATTCAAGGTCACAGAGGTCAAATGTGTTAAAACCTTTAAACGACTTCTGTCAAAATACCAGAAGGCCTAGAATCATTATATTTGGCTGGAAGGTTCTTTTGATGAAGTCCAACAAAGATTGAGAAAAGAAATAACCTTGACCCTTATTCAAAGTCACACAGGTCAAATGTGTTAAAACGTTTAAACAATTTCTGATGAAATATAGAAAAGCCTAGAATAATTATATTTGGCCAGTATGTTCCTTTTATGAAATCCAAGAAAGTTTGCAAAAAGAAATGACCTTGCCCCATAGTCAAGGTAACAGGGGTCAAATGTATTAAACCTTTAAATTACATATTCTGATGATCCAAAACATGAGGGATAGTGATTTATTCCAAAATAGGTTCTCAATGATGCCCTGTAATATTTGAGAACAGAAATGACCTTGACCCATATTCAAGGTCACAACAGTCAAATGTGTTAAACCTTTGAACAACTTCTGATTAAGCTAAAGGCTTAGGATCATAATATTTGTCCAAAAGGTTCCTACATAGTGTGTGAAAAAATAGCTTGACCCATAATGATATTTATGGTCGTTGGGGTTAGATTTGGTGAAATAGTTAATCAACTTCTTCTGATTAACCAAAACCCATCATATTTGGCCATTAAAGACTTATATACAAATGACTTATTTTGGACTACTTAGTGACAGAACTCATATGGAGTAATTTGTCATATTGCTTTAAGCATCTTCTGTGGAACATATGCACAGATATTGTACAGTTTATCAAAATGATCCAGTTGAGCAATACAGGCCCTCTGGACCTCTTATCTATTTGGCAGGAGTGAAGGTGTACAGGTCATGTAGGGTGTAATGTGTTTTGCTCGACCATAAATGTCTTTAGAGGACAGTTCATCACAATCACAAATGCTTATATAAATATGTTTCTCTAGATGTAAATATAGTGTTACTATTTTTTTTGGTATCTTATTTACAGGGTAAAAAGGTTGCAGGAAACGACATATATGTGGCCAACACTGCCCGAAAACGTCGATACAGGTTTGTTCTAATTTTTAATCATCTGCTATAGTCAGCTATCGTCATTTATTTCTTAAATGAGCATTTAAAAAAGGTGAGACATTTGTTAAAGAAAAGGGAGTTAATCATTGTTGTATTTGTTTCTTGTAGACAATACATGAACAGACGTGGAGGATTTAACCGTCCACTGGATTTTATTGCATGATGTCTGCTGACGTATTCCTCATATATCAAAACTTCATTCCTGAAGAAGTCCGTGGCTAAAAAGATGTATGCAAGATGGAAAACATTGTGACTGTGGTGTGATATTTTGGTGCAGTGATTACTTTATGATTAAAGTGGTCTCATTACTTGAAAGATACAGTCAGATGGTATCTCTTTTACTGGACTTACAGGAAACATATACAAAAGATACAGTCAGATGGTATCTCTTTTACTGAACTTACATGAAACATTTACAAAAGATACAGTCAGATGGTATCTCTTTTACTGGACTTCCAGGAAATGCAAACATAGAGGGATGATGATCTTTTGATTGAAACATGTGTTTCTTAAATAGGGAATTCAAATAAAATGTATAGTATTTCTCAACTTTCACTGTGGAAATTTATTAGATAAAAAACATTGATGACTTTTATCGGTGGGAAATTTCATAAAATACTGATAGTGTTTCTTTCATATAAATTCAGATAAATATAATGATGGAAAACATATTTCTTCCAGTAGGATTTTGGTAAACAAAAAATATGGATGATGTTTCTTTAATTGAAGTATATTCATTAGCAGTCATGATACTGAGGAAAAACTGAACAGACCGTTTTGATTTAGACACGTAAAAAAATTTGAAAGATTGATATTTCATATACTCATCTGATGTAAGTCTGCACACCTCTTGTATAAAGAATAAGATCTTACTTTGTAGATTCCTAAATTATATGACATTCTGAGTTTATATTGCACCTCAATAAAATATCACTTATAGGATATTCTGAGTTGATATTACACCTCAATGAAATATCACTTATATGATATTCTGAGTTCATATCGCACCTCAATAAAATATCACTTACATGATATTCTGAGTTCATATCGCAGAAATATCAACTAGAAATTGTTGCCAACAATTTTGCATTCTTTTCACTTCTTTGGCGACAATCTTAGATATTAGACAGACTCCCCGGAAAACAGCACTAGTTTAAGTTAATCTCAGCTTCATTTACGGCAGACCTAAACAGAATTGCTCAAGCTGACCTGCGCATTTCAAAAACATCCATTTTCAAAATGGCGGTCATGGCAGCCATCTTGGATTTCGAACCAACTTAGAAAATAACAACTCCTAGTCAGAACAAAAATGGTAGTCCTTCATCCCAGCATTCTACAAGCCTAATATCAGTCCCCTTTGCTTTTTGTTTTTTCAAGGATGTTTTAAGATTTCATATACATTTGACACCTGTAACCTTGAATGTTAGTCAAGGTTATTCATAATTGCAAGCCTTATGAAATAACACCTGTATATCAGTATATACTAAATACCAGTGCTCTACACCTTGTGGAACTTGAGAAGAAGATTGTTTAACACTGGTACCCTATATTGTACATTTCAACAATGATTTCAACTTTGACCCTCTACGGAAACCGGAAGTTGACATTTTTTGCTGATAACGATATATGAGAAAGTTTCTTTGTTTGTTAATCTCTACAACATATCCAAAGATAAACTTTGTATCTTGAAACTTTAAGGAGATATGACTACATAATAACGAAGAAAAACAGTTTTTAAAGGTTCAAACATATTTGACTCCTGTGACGTTGAATGTCGGTCAAGGTCATTCATATTTGCAAGCCTTATAACGTAACATCTGATGATCAATATATACCAAGTATTAGTTCTCTAGACCTTGTGGAACTTGACAAGAAGATTGTTGAACACTGGTACCCCATTTTGTATATTTGAACTTTAACCCCTTTCGGAAACCGGAAGTTGACATTTTTCCTGATAACAATATATGAGAAAGTTTCTTCGTTTGTTAATATCTATAACATATCGAAAGATGAACTTTCTATTTAAAACGTTAAGAAGATATAACTACATCAAGATAAATTGAACAATTTTTAATGTTCAAATATATTTCACCCCTGTGACCTTGAACATGAATCAAGGTCGTTCATATAAACAAACTTTATTTTCCACTACTTAAGTATGATATTGACCAAATAGCATGACCTTAGGCCTTTTGGTGTTTGGGAAGATTTTTAAATTTTATGTCACAAAATTGAACCCTTGAACTTTGACGCCTACCGAAAACCGGAAGTTGAATTTTGAGGGAAGTTTTTCTTTTGACAATCAATAGGAAGTATCCACAGAAGGTTTATAATCAATTTTCATCACTGTATGCCTTCTAGAAAATGAGAAACTGTCATTTAACGATTCTTAGTTAATTGACCTCTGTGACCTTGAAAGTTGGCCAAGGTCATTTTTATTATCAAACTTTAATGCCAGTCACATATGCTTCATAAAGCTGAAATATAGAGCCTCTAGGCGTTTCAGAACTTGAGAAGAAGTTTTCAAAGATTGGTACCCTTAATAGCACTTTTCAACTTTGACCCCCTACCGCAAACCGGAAGTTGAATTTTGAGGTACGTTTCACTTATATCAACCGACAGGAAATGTCCACAGAATATTTACGTCCAAAGTTGAAGACTTTGGGCAGCTTAACAATGGAAAATACCATTTAACGAATTTTACATAATTGACCCCTGTGACCTTGAAAGTGGGTCAAGGTCATTTATATTAACAAACTTGATTGATAATTAAACAGACCTCTTACACATGAAATATCAAGACTCAAGGCTTTGCAGAACTTGAGAAGAAGCTTGTCAAAGTTTGTAACTGAAAATAACACTTTTGAAATTTGACCCCTACCGAAAACCGGAAGTTGACCTTTGATCCCAGCTCTTTTCTTGTGAAAAGTGTTTTCCTTTTAATATACATAATATGATTAAAACTGAGGTCACTAGCTTAAATAGTTCTTCAGTTACGGCATTTTAGGTAAAATCGGAAATGACGTCATGGCGGCCAATTTGTTTTTCTGATGAATTTGTAAATGTCACTAAATGGTAGAAGACATCTGGGGAAATCTTCTCAGTAACAATTTGATAAAATATAGCCTATCAATATTGATCTAGAACGAGATTTTCCTATTTGTCGGCATTTTTAAAAGATCAAAGAAAAATTTCAAAATGGTAAACGTTTCAGATGAACTGAAAACACTTAATTCATCGGAAGGACGTTCTGCATCGATCTGAAGATGAAAATTTCAAGAAATTCAAAATTGAAAAAAAAAGGAAAAAATTTGTTAAATTTTGAAAATTTTACCCCACAGCGAGCTTTTTTATTTGACATATTTTGTATTAATATGGCATGAGAAAAAGTTAGATATGGAAATTCTCTACAAATAATATTAGTGCAAAAGCTCTGTACAATCAATGGTTTTCGAGATATTGCCGTATTTAAGTTTTTAACTTATGACGTCATGGCGGCTATATTGGATATTTGACCTATTTGAAAATGTTCCTGTAACACCTTCAAACCTTATTTATAAACATACTGACAAAACCATAAACCTTTCTTTCACTCATCTTAAGATAGAGACTCCACAACATATATTGTACCTCAATAAAATATCACATATATGATATTCCGAGTTCATATCGCACCTCAATAAAATATCACTTATATGATATTCCGAGTTCCTATCGCACCTCAATAAAATATCACTAATATGATATTCTTAGTGTATATTGTACCTCAATAAAATATCACTGATATGATATTCTGAGTTTATAATGCACATCAATAAAATATCACTGATATGATATTCTTAGTTCATATCGCACTTCAATCAAATATCACTATATGATTTCTTAGTTTATATTGTACCTCAATAAAATATCACTTATATGATATTCCGAGTTCATATCGCACCTCAATAAAATATCACTTATATGATATTCCGAGTTCCTACCACCTCAATAAAATATCACTTATATGATATTCCGAGTTCCTATCGCACCTCAATAAAATATCACTTATATGATATTCTTAGTTTATATTGTACCTCAATAAAATATCACTTATATGATATTCCGAGTTCATATCGCACCTCAATAAAATATCACTTATATGATATTCCGAGTTATAATAAAATATCACACCTCAATAAAATATCACTTATATATCGCATATAAAATATCACTGATATGATATTCTTAGTTGCTATCGCACCTCAATAAAATATCACATATATGATATTCCGAGTTCCTATCGCACCTCAATAAAATATCACTGATATGATATGCTGAGTTTATAATACACATCAATAAAATATCACTTATATAATATTCTTAGTTTATATTGTAACTCAATAAAATATCACTTATATGATATTCCGAGTTCCTATCGCACCTCAATAAAATATCACTTATATGATATTCCGAGTTCATATCGCACCTCAATAAAATATCACGTATATGGTATTCCGAGTTTATAATGCACATCAATAAAATATCACTTATATGATATTCTTAGTTTATAATGCACCTCAATAAAATATCACTTATATGATATTCCGAGTTCATATCGCACCTCAATAAAATATCACTTATATGATATTCCGAGTTCCTATCGCACCTCAATAAAATATCACTTATATGATATTCTTAGTTGATATTGTACCTCAATAATATATCACTTATATGATATTCCGAGTTCATATCGCACCTCAATAAAATATCACTTATATGATATTCTGAGTTGATAATGCACCTCAATAAAATATCACTTATATGATATTCTTAGTTTATATTGTACCTCAATCAAATATCACTTATATGATATTCCGAGTTCATATCGCACCTCAATAAAATATCACTTATATGATATTCCGAGTTCCTATCGCACCTCAATAAAATATCACTTATATGATATTCCGAGTTCCTATCACACCTCAATAAAATATCACCTATATAATATTCTTAGTTTATATTGTACCTCAATAAAATATCACTTATATGATATTCCGAGTTCATATCGCACCTCAATAAAATATCACTTATATGATATTCCGAGTTCATATCGCACCTCAATGAAATATCAATTATATGATATTCCGAGTTCCTATCACACCTCAATAAAATATCACTCATATGATATTCTTAGTTTATATTGTACCTCAATAAAATATCACATATATGATATTCCGAGTTCATATCGCACCTCAATAAAATATCACTTATATGATATTCCGAGTTCATATCGCACCTCAATAAAATATCACTTATATGATATTCCGAGTTCCTATCGCACCTCAATAAAATATCACTTATATGATATTCTTAGTTTATATTGTACCTCAATAAAATATCACTTATATGATATTCCGAGTTCATATCGCACCTCAATAAAATATCACTTATATGATATTCCGAGTTCATATCGCACCACCTCAATAAAATATCACTTATATGATATGCACCTCAATAAAATATCACTTATATGATATTCTTAGTTTATAATGCACCTCAATAAAATATCACTTATATGATATTCCGAGTTCCTATCGCACCTCAATAAAATATCACTTATATGATATTCTTAGTTGATATTGTACCTCAATAAAATATCACTTATATGATATTCCGAGTTCATATCGCACCTCAATAAAATATTACTTATATGATATTCCGAGTTCCTATCACACCTCAATAAAATATCACTGATATGATATTCCGAGTTCCTATCGCACCTCAATAAAATATCACTTATATGATATTCTTAGTTTATATTGTACCTCAATAAAATATCACTTATATGATATTCCGAGTTCATATCGCACCTCAATAAAATATCACGTATATGATATTCCGAGTTCCTATCGCACCTCAATAAAATATCACTTATATGATATTCCGAGTTCCTATCACACCTCAATAAATTATCACTCATATAATATTCTTAGTTTATATTGTACCTCAATAAAATATCACTTATATGATATTCCGAGTTCATATCGCACCTCAATAAAATATCACTTATATGATATTCCGAGTTCATATCGCACCTCAATAAAATATCACTTATATGATATTCTGAGATTATATCACTTATATGATATTCTTAGTTTATATTGTACCTCAATAAAATATCACTTATATGATATTCTGAGATTATATTGTACCTAAATAAAATATCACTTATATGATATTCCGAGTTCATATCACCTCAATAAAATATCACTTATATGATATTCTTAGTTTATATAAAATATCACCTCAATAAAATATCACTTATATGATATTCTGAGTTGATAATGCACCTCAATAAAAAATCACTTATATGATATTCCGAGTTGATATTGTACCTCAATAAAATATCAATTATATGATATTCCGAGTTCATATCACACTTCAATAAAATATCACTTATATGATATTCTTAGTTTATATTGTACCTCAATAAAATATCACTTATATGATATTCCGAGTTCATATCGCACCTCAATAAAATATCACTTATATGATATTCCGAGTTCCTATCGCACCTCAATAAAATATCACTTATATGATATTCCGAGTTCCTATCGCACCTCAATAAAATATCACTTATATGATATTCCGAGTTCCTATCGCACCTCAATAAAATATCACTTATATGATATTCCGTGTTCCTATCGCACCTCAATAAAATATCACTTATATGATATTCTTAGTTTATATTGTACCTCAATAAAATATCACTTATATGATATTCCGAGTTCATATCGCACCTCAATAAAATATCACTTATATGATATTCCGAGTTCATATCGCACCTCAATAAAATATCACTTATATGATATTCCGAGTTCATATCGCACCTCAATAAAATATCACTTATATGATATTCCGAGTTAGTTGATATTGTACGTCAATAAAATATCACTTATATGATATTCCGAGTTCATATCGCACCTCAATAAAATATCACTTATATGATATTCCGAGTTCATATCGCACCTCAATAAAATATCACTTATATGATATTCCGAGTTCATATCGCACCTCAATAAAATATCACTTATATGATATTCCGAGTTCATATCGCACCTCAATAAAATATCACTTATATGATATTCCGAGTTCCTATCGCACCTCAATAAAATATCACTGATATGATATGCTGAGTTTATAATACACATCAATAAAATATCACTTATATGATATTCTTAGTTTATATCGCACCTCAATAAAATATCACTTATATGATATTCTTAGTTTATATTGTACCTCAATAAAATATCACTTATATGATATTCCGAGTTCATATCGCACCTCAATAAAATATCACGTATATGATATTCCGAGTTCCTATCGCACCTCAATAAAATATCACTTATATGATATTCCGAGTTTATATCGCACCTCAATAAAATATCACTTATATGATATTCTTAGTTTATATTTTACCTCAATCAAATATCACTTATATGATATTCCGAGTTCATATCGCACCTCAATAAAATATCACTTATATGATATTCCGAGTTCATATCGCACCTCAATAAAATATCACTTATATGATATTCTTAGTTTATATTGTACCTCAATAAAATATCACATATATGATATTCCGAGTTCATATCGCACCTCAATAAAATATCACTGATATGATATTCTTAGTTGATATTGCAATAAAATATCACTGATATGATATTCTTAGTTGATATTGCACCTCAATAAAATATCACTGATATGATATTCCGAGTTCCTATCGCACCTCAATAAAATATCACTTATATGATATTCTTAGTTTATATTGTACCTCAATAAAATATCACTTATATGATATTCCGAGTTCATATCGCACCTCAATAAAATATCACTGATATGATATTCTTAGTTTATAATGCACCTCAATAAAATATCACTTATATGATATTCTTAGTTGATATTGTACCTCAATAAAATATCACTTATATGATATTCCGAGTTCATATCGCACCTCAATAAAATATCACTTATATGATATTCCGAGTTCCTATCGCACCTCAATAAAATATCACTTATATGATATTCTGAGATTATATTTCTTCCCAATAAGATATAAGTTATATTCCGAGTTTATATTGTACCTCAATAAAATATCACTTATATGATATTCCGAGTTCATATCGCACCTCAATAAAATATCAATTATATGATATTCCGAGTTCATATCGCACCTCAATAAAATATCACTGATATGATATTCTTAGTTTATATTGTACCTCAATAAAATATCACATATATGATATTCTTTGTTCATATCGCACCTCAATAAAATATCACTTATATGATATTCCGAGTTCCTATCGCACCTCAATAAAATATCACTGATATGATATTCTTAGTTTATAATGCACCTCAATAAAATATCACTGATATGATATTCCGAGTTCCTATCACACCTCAATAAAATATCACTTATATGATATTCTTAGTTGATATTGTACCTCAATAAAATATCACTTATATGATATTCCGAGTTCATATCGCACCTCAATAAAATATCACTTATATGATATTCCGAGTTCATATCGCACCTCAATAAAATATCACTTATATGATATTCCGAGTTCCTATCGCACCTCAATAAAATATCACTGATATGATATTCCGAGTTCATATCGCACCTCAATAAAATATCACTTATATGATATTCCGAGTTCATATCGCACCTCAATAAAATATCACTTATATGATATTCCGAGTTCATATCGCACCTCAATAAAATATCACTTATATGATATTCTGAGTTTATAATGCACCTCAATAAAATATCACTTATATGATATTCTGAGTTCATATCGCACCTCAATAAAATATCACTTATATGATATTCTTAGTTTATATTGTACCTCAATAAAATATCACTTATATGATATTCCGCGTTCATATCGCACCTCAATAAAATATCACTGATATGATGATGTTAGTTTATAATGCACCTCAATAAAATATCACTGATATGATATTCTTAGTTTATATTGTACCTCAATAAAATATCACTTATATGATATTCCGAGTTCATATCGCACCTCAATAAAATATCACTTATATGATATTCCGAGTTCATATCGCACCTCAATAAAATATCACTTATATGATATTCCGAGTTCATATCGCACCTCAATAAAATATCACTTATATGATATTCCGAGTTCATATCGCACCTCAATAAAATATCACTGATATGATATTCTTAGTTTATAATGCACCTCAATAAAATATCACTTATATGATATTCTTAGTTTATATTGTACCTCAATAAAATATCACTTATATGATATTCCGAGTTCATATCGCACCTCAATAAAATATCACTTATATGATATTCCGAGTTCATATCGCACCTCAATAAAATATCACTTATATGATATTCCGAGTTCATATCGCACCTCAATAAAATATCACTTATATGATATTCCGAGTTCCTATCGCACCTCAATAAAATATCACTTATATGATATTCTTATACCTCAATAAAATATCACTATTGATATATATCGCACCTCAGTAAAATATCACTGATATGATATTCTTAGTTTATATTGTACCTCAATAAAATATCACTTATATGATATTCCGAGTTCATATCGCACCTCAATAAAATTTCACTTATATGATATTCTTAATGTATATTGTACCTCAATAAAATATCACTTATATGATATTCCGAGTTCATATCGCACCTCAATAAAATATCACTTATATGATATTCCGAGTTCATATCGCACCTCAATAAAATATCACTTATATGATATTCTTAGTTCATATCGCACCTCAATAAAATATCACTTATATGATATTCCGAGTTCCTATCGCACCTCAATAAAATATCACTTATATGATATTCCTCAATAAAATATCAATTATATGATATTCCGAGTTCCTATCACACCTCAATAAATTATCACTCATATAATATTCTTAGTTTATATTGTACCTCAATAAAATATCACTTATATGATATTCCGAGTTCATATCGCACCTCAATAAAATATCACGTATATGATATTCCGAGTTTTTAATGCACATCAATAAAATATCACTTATATGATATTCTTAGTTTATAATGCACCTCAATAAAATATCACTTATATGATATTCTGAGTTCATATCGCACCTCAATAAAATATCACTTATATGATATTCCGAGTTCATATCGCACCTCAATAAAATATCACTTATATGATATTCCGAGTTCCTATCGCACCTCAATAAAATATCACTTATATGATATTCTTAGTTTATATTGTACCTCAATAAAATATCACTTATATGATATTCCGAGTTCATATCGCACCTCAATAAAATATCACTTATATGATATTCCGAGTTCCTATCGCACCTCAATAAAATATCAATTATATGATATTCCGAGTTCCTATCGCACCTCAATAAAATATCACTGATATGATATGCTGAGTTTATAATACACATCAATAAAATATCACTTATATGATATTCTTAGTTTATATTGTACCTCAATAAAATATCACTTATATGATATTCCGAGTTCATATCGCACCTCAATAAAATATCACTGATATGATATTCTTCATATCGCACCTCAATAAAATATCACTTATATGATATTCCGAGTTCCTATCGCACCTCAATAAAATATCACTGATATGATATTCTTAGTTTATATTGTACCTCAATAAAATATCACTTATATGATATTCCGAGTTCCTATCGCACCTCAATAAAATATCACTTATATGATATTCCGAGTTCATATCGCACCTCAATAAAATATCACTTATATGATATTCCGAGTTCCTATCGCACCTCAATAAAATATCACTTATATGATATTCCGAGTTCCTATGTCAATAAAATATCACTGATATGATATTCTTAGTTTATATTGTACCTCAATAAATTATCACATATATGATATTCCGAGTTCATATCGCACCTCAATAAAATATCACTTATATGATATTCCGAGTTCCTATCGCACCTCAATAAAATATCACTGATATGATATTCTTAGTTGATATTGTACCTCAATAAAATATCACTTATATGATATTCCGAGTTCATATCGCACCTCAATAAAATATCACTTATATGATATTCTTAGTTCATATATAAAATATCATTGATAATGTACCTCAATAAAACATCACTTATATGATATTCTTAGTTGATATTGTACCTCAATCAAATATCACTTATATGATATTCTGAGTTCATATCGCACCTCAATAAAATATCACGTATATCATATTCCGAGTTCCTATCGCACCTCAATAAAATATCACTTATATGATATTCCGAGTTCCTATCACACCTCAATAAAATATCACCTATATAATATTCTTAGTTTATATTGTACCTCAATAAAATATCACTTATATGATATTCCGAGTTCATATCGCACCTCAATAAAATATCACTTATATGATATTCCGAGTTCATATCGCACCTCAATAAAATATCACTTATATGATATTCCGAAAATATCACTTATATTCCGAGTTCCTATCACACCTCAATAAAATATCACTGATATGATATTCTTAGTTTATATTGTACCTCAATAAATTATCACATATATGATATTCCGAGTTCATATCGCACCTCAATAAAATATCACTGATATGATATTCTTAGTTGATATTGCACCTCAATAAAATATCACTGATATGATATTCCGAGTTCCTATCGCACCTCAATAAAATATCACTTATATGATATTCTTAGTTTATAATGCACCTCAATAAAATATCACTTATATGATATTCTGAGTTCATATCGCACCTCAATAAAATATCACTTATATGATATTCCGAGTTCCTATCACACCTCAATAAAATATCACTGATATAATATTCTTAGTTTATATTGTACCTCAATAAAATATCACTTATATGATATTCCGAGTTCATATCGCACCTCAATAAAATATCACTTATATGATATTCTTATATGATATTCTTAGTTTATATTGTACCTCAATAAAATATCACTTATATGATATTCCGAGTTCATATCGCACCTCAATAAAATATCACTTATATGATATTCCGAGTTCATATCGCACCTCAATAAAATATCACTGATATGATATTCTTAGTTTATAATGCACCTCAATAAAATATCACTTATATGATATTCCGCGTTCATATCGCACCTCAATAAAATATCACTGATATGATGATGTTAGTTATAATGCACCTCAATAAAATATCACTTATATGATATTCCGAGTTCATATCGCACCTCAATAAAATATCACTTATATGATATTCCGAGTTAGTCAATAAAATATCACTGATATGATATTCTTAGTTTATATTGTACCTCAATAAAATATCACTTATATGATATTCCGAGTTCATATCGCACCTCAATAAAATATCACTTATATGATATTCCGAGTTCATATCGCACCTCAATGAAATATCAATTATATGATATTCCGAGTTCCTATCACACCTCAATAAATTATCACTCATATAATATTCTTAGTTTATATTGTACCTCAATAAAATATCACATATATGATATTCCGAGTTCATATCGCACCTCAATAAAATATCACTGATATGATATTCACCTCAATAAAATATCACTTATATGATATTGAGTTCATATCGCACCTCAATAAAATATCACTTATATGATATTCCGAGTTCATATCGCACCTCAATAAAATATCACTTATATGATATTCCGAGTTCCTTTATCGCACCTCAATAAAATATCACTTATATGATATTCTTAGTTCATATCGCACCTCAATAAAATATCACTTATATATCTTAGATATTCCTCAATAAAATATCACTTATATGATATTCCGAGTTCATATCGCACCTCAATAAAATATCACTTATATGATATTCCGAGTTCCTATCGCACCTCAATAAAATATCACTGATATGATATTCTTAGTTTATATTGCGAGTTCATATCGCACCTCAATAAAATATCACTTATATGATATTCTTATATTCCGAGTATCGCACCTCAATAAAATATCACTTATATGATATTCCGAGTTCATATCGCACCTCAATAAAATATCACTTATATGATATTCCGAGTTCCTATCGCACCTCAATAAAATATCACTTATATGATATTCTTAGTTTATATTGTACCTCAATAAAATATCACATATATGATATTCCGAGTTCATATCGCACCTCAATAAAATATCACTTATATGATATTCCGAGTTCCTATCGCACCTCAATAAAATATCACTTATATGATATTCTTAGTTTATATTGTACCTCAATAAAATATCACATATATGATATTCCGAGTTCATATCGCATCTCAATAAAATATCACTGATAGGATAATCTTAGTTTATAATGCACCTCAATAAAATAACACTTATATGATATTCTTAGTTTATGTTGTACCTCAATAAATTATCACATATATGATATTCCGAGTTCATATCGCACCTCAATAAAATATCACGTATATGATATTCCGAGTTCATATCGCACCTCAATAAAATATCAATTATATGATATTCCGAGTTCATATCGCACTTCAATCAAATATCACTTATATGATATTCCGAGTTCATATCGCACCTCAATAAAATATTATATGATATTCCGAGTTCATATCGCACCTCAATAAAATATCACTTATATGATATTCTTAGTTTATATTGTACCTCAATAAAATATCACTTATATGATATTCTTAGTTTATATTGTACCTCAATAAAATATCACTTATATGATATTCCGAGTTCATATCGCACCTCAATAAAATATCACTTATATGATATTCCGAGTTCCTATCGCACCTCAATAAAATATCAATTATATGATATTCCGAGTTCCTATCACACCTCAATAAAATATCACTGATATGATATTCTTAGTTTATATTGTACCTCAATAAAATATCACTTATATGATATTCCGAGTTCATATCGCACCTCAATAAAATATCACTTATATGATATTCCGAGTTCATATCGCACCTCAATAAAATATCACTTATATGATATTCCGAGTTCATATCGCACCTCAATAAAATATCACTGATATGATATTCTTAGTTTATATTGTACCTCAATAAAATATCACTTATATGATATTCCGAGTTCATATCGCACCTCAATAAAATATCACTTATATGATATTCCGAGTTCCTATCGCACCTCAATAAAATATCACTTATATGATATTCTTAGTTTATATTGCACCTCAATAAAATATCACTTATATGATATTCTTAGTTTATATTGTACCTCAATAAAATATCACTTATATGATATTCCGAGTTCATATCGCCGAGTTCATATCGCACCTCAATAAAATATCACTTATATGATATTCCGAGTTCCTATCCGAGTTGATATTCAATAAAATCAATAAAATATCACTTATATGATATTCCGAGTTTATATTGCACCTCAATAAAATATCACTTATATGATATTCCGAGTTCATATCGCACCTCAATAAAATATCACTTATATGATATTCCGAGTTCATATCGCACCTCAATAAAATATCACTTATATGATATTCTTAGTTTATATTGCACCTCAATAAAATATCACTTATATGATATTCCGAGTTCATATCGCACCTCAATAAAATATCACTTATATGATATTCCGAGTTCCTATCGCACCTCAATAAAATATCACTGATATGATATTCTTAGTTTATAATGCACCTCAATAAAATATCACTGATATGATATTCCGAGTTCATATCGCACCTCAATAAAATATCACTGATATGATATTCCGAGTTCATATCGCATCTCAATAAAATATCACTGATAGGATAATCTTAGTTTATAATGCACCTCAATAAAATATCACTTATATGATATTCTTAGTTTATATTGTACCTCAATAAAATATCACTTATATGATATTCCGAGTTCATATCGCACCTCAATAAAATATCACTTATATGATATTCTTAGTTTATAATGCACCTCAATAAAATATCACTTATATGATATTCCGAGTTCCTATCGCACCTCAATAAAATATCACCTATATAATATTCTTAGTTTATATTGTACCTCAATAAAATATCACATATATGATATTCCGAGTTCATATCGCACCTCAATAAAATATCACTTATATGATATTCCGAGTTCATATCGCACCTCAATAAAATATCACTTATATGATATTCCGAGTTCATATCGCACCTCAATAAAATATCACTTATATGATATTCAGAGTTCATATCGCACCTCAATAAAATATCACTTATATGATATTCTTAGTTTATATTGTACCTCAATAAAATATCACTTATATGATATTCCGAGTTCCTATCGCACCTCAATAAAATATCACTTATATGATATTCTGAGATTATATTTCTTCCCAATAAGATATAAGTTATATTCCGAGTTGATATTGTACCTCAATAAAATATCAATTATATGATATTCCGAGTTCATATCGCACTTCAATAAAATATCACTTATATGATATTCCGCGTTCATATCGCACCTCAATAAAATATCACTGATATGATATTCCGAGTTCCTATCACACCTCAATGAAATATCACTGATATGATATTCTGAGTTCCTATCGCACCTCAATAAAATATCACTGATATGATATTCTTAGTTTATATTGTACCTCAATAAAATATCACTTATATGATATTCCGAGTTCATATCGCCTCAATAAAATATCACTTATATGATATTCTTAGTTTATATTGTACCTCAATAAAATATCACTTATATGATATTCCGAGTTCATATCGCACCTCAATAAAATATCACTTATATGATATTCCGAGTTCCTATCACACCTCAATAAAATATCACTTATATGATATTCCGAGTTCATATCGCACCTCAATAAAATATCACTGATATGATATTCTTAGTTGCTATCGCACCTCAATAAAATATCACATATATGATATTCCGAGTTCCTATCGCACCTCAATAAAATATCACTGATATGATATTCCGATATATCGCACCTCAATAAAATATCACTTATATGATATTCCGAGTTCACCTCAATAAAATATCACTTATATGAAAATATCACTTATATGATATTCTTAGTTTATATTGTACCTCAATAAAATATCACTTATATGATATTCCGAGTTCATATCGCACCTCAATAAAATATCACTTATATGATATTCTGAGTTCATATCGCACCTCAATAAAATATCACGTATATCATATTCCGAGTTCCTATCGCACCTCAATAAAATATCACTTATATGATATTCCGAGTTCATATCGCACCTCAATAAAATATCACTTATATGATATTCTGAGTTGATATCACACCTCAATAAAATATCACTGATATGATATTCTGAGTTTATATTGTACCTCAATAAAATAACAATTATATGATATTCTTAGTTTATAATGCACCTCAATAAAATATCACTTATATGATATATTCTGAGTTCCATCGCACCTCAATAAAATATTCATCAGTTCATTTATGATTTGTGGTCATTCGCCCTATTACACCAAGTTAAAAGTTTGAGGTTCAATCGCACCTCAATAAAATATCAAATATTCATATATTAGTTATATATATTATGATGTAAAAGGACAATTGTACCTCAGTTTTTGGTACAGAAGCTTTTACAACATAAAATAAGCATGCTTTAGATTTTGAAGGTAATCATTGATTTATAATAATTCAAGAAGGAAGATTTCTTCAATCATTTTGTGATTTAAATGTGAATTTCTCCTTAAATCTCCCTGATTGATTTGGTTTAAGAGGTAATTGGAGCCTACTGGACAATAGAGATTGTTGTGAATAGAAAGCTTTTGTGTTAATTATTGTTGTTAAATATTAGGATTTCACTCACGGCATAGCTTGATTAGTAGTCATCGTTAATCTGCTATGAAAGCCCTTTCACGGGACATTATAAACTTTAAATGTGTGATTACTCTTATCCAGGCAAATCGCAAATATGCAGGCCTACAGCTCAGTTTTTTTTTTAACTTCGTGTTCATTTACATGCTCAAAATACACCCATATCATCATATTGCACAAACTTTGCGTTTTTCTTCCAACATTACTATGACCGGTCAAAATACACACCGTCAATTTGATTGGTTAAAATCGCGAATTCCGCCTGGGAATATTTTTTTCATTTAGATCTTCAAATAATGTCTCGATTTATTAATAGATAACATCAAATTTCTTCCTTGCCCTACCGAAGAAAACAAGTCGCTTTTCAATACACAGGAATAAAATTTACATATGTTTTGTGAGCGTACGCATAACGATCACTCTGATTGGTTGGAAATGCTGACGTCGATGACGTGTTGCTGACGGCTGCTACGTAAAATTAGTATCAAAATAACAACAAGACAACGTGCTGCCGGAAAAAAGACCTGGCCGGGAAGAAGAGACGGAGCAAAACTCACTTTGAATGAAATAATTTAGCTATCGCTTTTTTTTTAATCGACAATTTGTTTTTTCAGGGGTGAAAACTTGTACGCCGCTCTCAACTTTGAAATTTCCGATTTTCTGCAAATTACAGCTACTAAATGGTATGATTTCGGAGTTTTTAAATTCCAAACAATATGTTTACCTCTCTGATTAGAAATACACCAGTTTCATCTAGTCAACTTTGTACCTTTTGTGAAAGAGAACCAGGAACAGTGGAACACATCTTCACTGAGTTTTATTTCATAGTTCAACTGACTACTGCTTCGTACGCACTTTACAAAACAATCAATCCGATTTTTAGGTCATCTGATCTGATCTATTGCGATCGCCTTTTGTCTGGCGTCATCCGAGGTCCGTAAACATGGCCGCCATGGCCACCATCTTGAAAACACATTTTCGACTTCCTCTCAAGTTCCACCAGTGCGATTGAGACAAAACTTGCATAAAATGATCATGACATGGCACTGACCAAAATTTGTTAATTTCGGGTTAGTCCGAAATCCAAGATGGCCGCCATGGCCGCCATTTTGAAAATACATTGAAAACACATTTTTCAACTTCTCCTCAAGTTCAACTTGTGACATTGAGCTGAAACTTACCTGAACTGATCGTGACATGGTCCTGACCAAAGTTGGTCCGAAATCCAACATGGCCGCCATCTTGAAAACACATTTTCTACTTCTTCTCAAGTTCCACCAGTGCGATTGAGCCAAAACTTGCATGAAATGATTATTACATGGCACTGACCAACTTTTGTTGATTTCGGGTTAGTCCGAAATCCAAGATGGCCGCCATTTTGAAACTACATTGAAAACACATTTTCGACTTCTTTTCAAGTTCCACTAGTGCGATTGGGCCAAAAAACTTGCATGAAATGATCATGACATGGCACTGACCAAAGTTTGTTACTTCAAACATCCTCTGAATTACCAGAACACCCAGGGTGATTAGATTTGGCCTGTAGCATGTTGGGATGAAGGTTTACAAAGTTTGTTGAAATGAATAACCTTAACCCACTTTCAAGGTGGTGGCTGAGTGCCCTTGATTCTTAAATCCAGGTGAAATCAGTTCAAAATTTGAAAATCTTGTATTTTATGTCAGATGACCGTTAAGGCCCATGGGCCTCTTGTTATACTTTCAATATGGAAATCCAAAGTTTGGGCCTTGATTAAATTATCTTATTTTATTGTTAAACATCCTATTTACAATTTCCGAATGAAAGAGTGTATTCCAAACATTGATATTTGACATGTGCAAGATAAAAAGCTGTAGCTGGAATAGCTAAAGTAATGCAACTTGAATAGGGATAGTTAGCTTATGGTAATTAATATTAGGATATGGTAAAATTCTACAGCCATGTGATGTAGTGATAAGATTTCTGATAATGACTTATATTGTCATTGCGTCATACTCAAGAAAATGCTTGATATTCACTATTTGGTTGGAAATATGAACACGTCATTACCTATAAACATCATGATGGTGTAGATGCTTCGTGGTCGCGTCATCAGGTGGATCCTCCTTCCTCGGTTGTTTCGGCGCTGTCCACGACAACCTCCAGAGGTGCGCAGACTGGGGTGATCAGGTCCCAGCCCGGAACCACTCGGCTATCCGCTAGTGACACTGGTGGAGTTTTACTTGGTGTTATTATATGTTCATATGCCACCTCCTACGATGTTATGTCTCCGATGTTTCTCGAGATCACTGATGTTTGATCCACTTCTCCTCTCTTCCTCCATAGCCACAATGAAACCATCCCAGCTTCTTTACAGAGACAGCTTATGAGCTGCCGCCTGTCTGCACCAATGATGCCTATGACCCGCATAGCTCTCCACATCCTACAAATCCTCTGCAACCCACCTCCACTGGAAAGCATCATACTTTCCATCCTCTATGTTGGCAGTCCTCCACTAAACCCTGATACTTAATCTTCTTGCGCTCATAGGCTTCCTCCATTCTTTCTTCCTATGGCACAGTAAGTTCCACCAGCCTGTTTAGTGGACAAAAACCAGATGATGATGTCTGGCTTTTGATATGTAACTGCTACCTCTGGTGGAAACTGCATACGACCATTCAGATTTGCTTTCAGCTTCCAAACCCTGCTGTTCCTAGTAGCCCAGTCCCTTCAACGGTCCCTCCTGTGGTAGGCTCTCCTGCCCGGACAAAGTTTACAAATTTCAGCTGACCCTTGCCCCGTTTTGGTTTCCTCCAAGGCATCTGCAATGGCGGACAAAACCCTGTCGTGACGCCAGGTGTATCGTCCATCTGTCAAGGCGACTGAGCAAGAAGAAAGGATGTGCTCCAAGTTAGCTGGTCGCCCGCAAAGCTTGCAGCTTGGATTGTCTGACAGCCCCCACGTTGCCAGGTTTGTTGGGCTCGGCAAGACATCGTATACTGACTTGAGGTTATATTGTAGCCTCTGTGGTTCAGTATACCAAATGTCTTTCCATGTCAGTTTCCTCTGGCGTGCTCCCTACCAGTTCATCCAACTTCCTTGTTTCTTCATGCCAACCGCCTTGACCATACGAGACTGCTCTTCCGTGGCTCGTACTTCCCTCTGGACCGTGTGTCTTCGGTCTACAGTTGAGGCTGGTCCCCATCTAGCTGTTGGTGTTGCTCCTAACCCTGTTCTTCCCACAGCTACAATGCCAACAATGTCTGCGTGTCTAAGATGCGACTCTGCATCTTTCACTGCCTGTGATGCTGACCACTTCTTCCCTGCTCTGTTGTTGACCTTCGCTGCTCGTACCTTCTCATTTTTGCTGTCTCTAAGCATGAGGAATTGTCTGACCTTGGTGACCTAAAATTCCTCTGTTATTGACGTCAGCGACAATTGGAGCTTTGTTTGTGAGCTATATAATCCCACACTGCTGAAGCTTCGAGGGACCGATAGCCATCTCCTGAGACAACTGCTTGCCTTGCGCTCCATCGCTTCCACTTTTGTCAATGGTACGCCGTACACCAATAAAGGCCATAGTACACGAGGTGTAGTGTTAGTTATAATCTACGGACTAGTGCAAGTCTATGTATGAAACGGGCTATAGCGCTTATGTGAAACAGACTATTAGTTTGTGTATTACGTAACATGTTTATGTGAACGCTGAGGAATACACATGGTTCTTTCTCAATGCCTTTATTGTGCTGTGTCTGTATCCAGAACCCGGCCGTAATACAATATGTAACATGGTGTCAGATACGGTGGATACAGCAAGTGAAGCGGTAATGTACCGTAATGCATGTTGACTGTTTTATCGATGCCTAATCGACTTTTTCGCCCATATTTCTGTGATAACGTGTTAGCGGTCCCCAAACCAGCACGGTGTGGTTCATCATTATGGCGACTTACCAAGTCCAACCTCCCGATAATTTCACGTTTTCTAAGCCTGAAGAGTGGCCAAAGTGGTTTAAAAGATTTGAACGTTTTCTCGTTGCTTCAGAATTAAATTCGAAGGACGAAGTTATACAAATCAACACTCTCGTATATGCAATGGGCAAAGATGCGGAGGACATCTTTCACTCATTTGCCCTGACCGGGGATGATGCTAAAACTTTTAAAACTGTTGTTGATAAGTTTCAGGCACACTTTGTATCACGCCGAAACACTATATTTGAACGTGCGAAGTTCAATCACAGAAAACAGAACGAAGGGGAGTCGGTTGATAGTTTTATCACAGCATTGTACACCCTTGTAGAGTATTGTGAATATGGGGCGTTAAAGGATGAAATGATCAGGGACAGAATAGTTGTTGGAATCCGTGACAGCAAGATGGCGGGAAAACTTCAACTAGATGCAAAGGAGGAGTGCCAATTTGGGCCTTCTGGCGGCCATGACCGATATTTTTTATTTCTTGTGTAGGAATTCCTTGGGGTTAGGCGGTCATGATATGACATAAAATTAAGGTCAGATCTGAGCCATTCATTAGTTATGGGGGGGTAAAGTGGGGGGTAAAATTCATAAACAGCTCCATTATGACAAACCTACATTATATTTTTGGATTTTTTCTTCTTAATTTTCATGTAATAATCCATATCAAAACATTCATTAGTAAAATTGATTGAAAAAAATATTCCATTGTTGAAAAGTAGGTCATGGTAATTAAGCTCATTAATTGCTAATTATATTAAAGATGAACTTAATTTTCTGCCTTAATGTACATAAAAACAATACCTTTATCATGTACCATGTTTTAATAAGAAATATTTTTGCATACTTTAAAGAAAACAAAGAAGAGGCGGTGCTTTGAATTTTAGTTCGACAACTTTGACCATATGTCTGTATCTAGTGGTTTTACCGAAGTATTAACACAGAAATGGCTAATGAAAGATATCAATCTTAACCTCTAGTGTTGCATTTCACTCCACTATACATACAATGGTTGTACACATAGTTAGTTACTCATTGTCACTGTCAGACTCAGACCAGTCCTCAATCATCATTGCGTCATCAGCACAGCTGAGGTAGCTTGATGAGGCAGTTGGGTGTGCTATCCTAGGCTGGTGTCGCTCATAAGAAAGGTACCAGAGAACAGATGCAATATGGGCACAGCAGCCCACTACCCTGGCACCAACTTTACACTGGCAATACCAACCAGATATAGGAGTCAAACCAGGGGAATACTCAATCCACAGGTTGTACAGTTTCGAAGCAACATGTCTGGAACGAATCTGAACTTTAATTAAGCCAGGCTTTTCCCTGCATGCCATTAATTCATACTGGCCATCTTCAGACAAGTGCTCCATGGTATATGACTTTGCCTGCTTCAACTGATATACTCCCATGGTAAGATCTCTCAACTCCGGTTCTGTCAGCTGAGGAAAGTCAGGCAAACTGGCCTCATCAAGCTTGACCCATATGGCTCTTTTCCTAGCCAAACCTTCTTTTTCAACTTGAATTTGCAATTTATTGGGACATTTTGACAGAGCCAACATTCGCTCAGCAATGATGAGGTCATTGGGAGAATCAGAGGCAAGTGGGGGGCGAAAAGCATTACAAATTGCACACACAATTCTCACAAAATCACCTACAACTGGAATGAGAGTGTTGGGCAAAACATGTCCCAAGGTCTTCCACTGCTTAATCCGCCCATTTGCCGACTCCACAACCCACCTTACCTTTGTTACAAGCCTCAGTATGTGTGTGTTGTTTCTGCCCCTTTGGCAAGAAAAATGGCATTTCTGGTTTGATGCCAGCATCATTCAACAGTTCTGTCACATCTCTGAAGCCTCTGTCAACGACAAGAACATCATCATCTTGAAACCAATCCTTGATGTTCTCAGTGTTAGTTTTCAACATGTGTTTTGTAATGTTGGCGTCATTATTTCGACCGTCTGCTAAATATGGGCCTAGGACAGACAGTATATAGCCATCTGAGGCCACAAGAAGCATTGGTTTCAGGAGAGGGCGTCCTTTGTGCATCGAAAAAGAGCGTCGTTGGAAAGTATAGTTGCTGGACTTTTCAACATAAATATATGTGCCATCAGCAACAGCTATAGCGACATCTTCACCAGAGGCAAACATCTTCCTTGCAAATACCGTTGTATGGTTTTGAATTACTTGTTCTCTAGTGATGTGTTGCAGGCCAAGGTGTGAAGGAACGAAGTGGGTCATCAATGCTTGGCGAGCTGAATGAATACATTTTCCACATATTCTCTTTGTCATGTTGAACAGAGAAGCTAATATTGATAAAGACATGCCAGTCCTCAACTTTACAAGCAGGATGGCTAATGCAGTCCTTGCGCTTCTGTTCAGTGTAGAGTAAAGAGAGGGATTAACTGATCGTAAAAGGTCAGAAAATTGATTTTTATACAGACCTGTGAGACGGTAGTAATCTTGATCAGTTAATCCATCTGAGGAATCAAAGTCTAAACAATTTTTCTTTGAAGCAGCTGCCCTAAGTGTCAAAAGGATCTCTGATATTTCAGAAGAATCCAGTTCAGTGTCTTTGCTGGAATATGCGAGTGAAGATAGACTATCAGATGGGAAATCACCATTCACTATGTGGGAAGAACAACATCTGCAGGTGTTTGGGACAAGGATACCTGTCTTAATAAAAATCTTTACTCGCATTTCTGTTGAGAGCATTACCATTTTACTTTTACATTCCTCTCTTAACATTTTACAAATAAAACATCGAGATTCACCTAATGTAGCCCGTGGAATGTCAAGTTTGATTTTTTTGTTTTCAGGTGACTCAAGCTGGTGCTCTACATCGCTACTAGGATGTTCAGTAGATGAATGGTGATTGTAGTATCTTCCCCTGCATTTTTTACATACGGGGTCACCAAACCTTAAGGCATCATTAATATTTGCTTTCAAGTAAGACAGAATGTCTGTTTTATTCAGACAACAGAGCCTTACTTTATATTGTGCTTTACAACAAGCGCACTGCCTGTGCACTGGCATATTGATAAAAGAAAAGAAAACAGGGCATAAACTTAGAAAACACTCCTTATTAAAACCTTAATTTGGATGAACAAAATTATGAACAACAGTTGAATTACAATTATATGTCTAAATTATATGTACAATATCAGTGACAGTCAAACCAAGAAAGTATACTAAAATCGCTGAGGTTGTGAAGTGTAGTTGCCACGTATTAATTGTATATATAAGTGTATGTGAACTGTCTGAGACAAGGTGCACATGTATACTCACCGGTAGACACAAAGATCCTTAACAAGGTATATGTCAGGGGATGGCATTATATCCCGCCAGTTTAGCTTAAAGCTCAACCAGCCGTACCAAACTGGTTTAAATATCTCTACATTTATCAAGCAATTTATTTTAAACAGTTCTTAATGCAGTACAATTTAACATTTATTTATTAGATATTTATTATCTAATATAATTACATAAGACAACTCTGATATCAACCAAAAGTTGTCAAAAGTGTGAACCCGCCCCCTCCCATTAATTAATTCTCCATTTTCTATAAAGTATTCAAAAATAAATCTTACTAAAGCATGACACATAATAAAGGTATTGTTTTTATGTGCATTAAGGCAGAAAATTAAGTTCATCTTTAATATAATTAGCAATTAATGAGCTTAATTACCATGACCTACTTTTCAACAATGGAATATTTTGTTCAATCAATTTTACTAATGAATGTTTTGATATGGATTATTACATGAAAATTAAGAAGAAAAAATCCAAAAATATAATGTAGGTTTGTCATAATGGAGCTGTTTATGAATTTTACCCCCCACTTTACCCCCCCCCCCCATAACTAATGAATGGCTCAGATCTGACCTTAATTTTATGTCATATCATGACCGCCTAACCCCAAGGAATTCCTACACAAGAAATAAAAAATATCGGTCATGGCCGCCAGAAGGCCCAAATTGGCACTCCTCCTTTGACCCTGGAGAAATCAATAACTCAAGTGAGGCAGCGTGAAGCTGTTCAAAAACAGCAATGTGTTGTTCGAGATGAGCTGACTACAAGTGTTTATGTTATTAACAAGGGGAAAACTTGGAAAAAGTCTCCTAAAAAGACTGTCAATAACAAGAAACTTCAGTCTAGGCAGTATAACTCCAACAATCAAAGTGCTAGGGGTACTTCATCTGCTAAGAAGTCCTGTCACCGATGTGGTAACACCCCATGCCATTCCAGAGACAAGTGTCCTGCTAATAATGTTGAATGCCATAAATGTCATAAAATTGGTCATTTTTCAAAGAAGTGTCATTCAGTGGCACCCATTGACGAAATTGGTGCGGCGTTCTTAGGGGCTATCGACAGTTCTGGCCAAAGCGAGCCATGGAAAGTTAACTTGATGTTGGAAGATACTGGTGTTGAATTTAAGATCGACACAGGTGCAGATGTCACTGCCATTCCGGAGAAAACTTTTCAGAGATTGAAAACCGTGAAATTACAGCCATCTGATCGAGTACTGCTAGGTCCAGGAAAAACTAGGTTAAAAGTTTCGGGCATGTTTAAAGGAGAGTTGTGCTCAGAGAAGAAAATTACCTTTACAGACATTTATGTTGTTCAAGGGTTGAGTAAGCCGTTGCTAGGGCGACCAGCAGTTGAGGAGCTAGAATTAGTCAAAGTTCTGGCCTCTGTTCAGTCTAAGGCGAACAACTACATGGCAAAGTATCCTACTATCTTCAAGGGTCTAGGAAAGATAAGTGGGGAGTACGAAATTCGACTTAGGGATGATTGCAAACCATTTGCATTGTCGACTCCGCGACGTATAGCTCTACCGCTGCTTGATAAAGTTGAAATGGAACTAAAGAGAATGGAGAGTTTGGGCGTCATTTCTCCGGTAGATGAACCGACAGACTGGTGTGCAGGGTTAGTTGTGGTTCCCAAGAAAAACAACACTGTACGGTTATGTGTGGACCTAACCCAACTTAATAAGTCAGTGAGACGCGAGAATCACCAATTACCAAGTACAGAGGATACTCTACATAAGCTCACAGGGGCTAAAGTGTTTTCAAAATTAGACGCTAACAGAGAGTTTTGGCAAGTTCCCTTAGCCGAGTCCTCCAGACTTCTGACAACTTTTATTACACCATTCGGGCGCTATTGCTTTAATCGACTTCCATTCGGGATCTCCTCAGCGCCGGAACATTACCAGAAACGCATGCAAGCTCTACTTGCAGGATTACCAGGTGTACTATGCCAAATGGACGATGTACTGATCTTTGGCAAGACGCAAGAGGAACATGACACACGTCTTAAGGATGTACTTGAGAGATATGTTAGTGCTGGGATTACTCTCAACAAAGACAAGTGCGAGTTTTCAAAGGACAGCATTACTTTTGTTGGTCATGTGATCGATGCCTCAGGTATCAGACCTGACCCCAAGAAGGTTGAGGCTATTGTAGACATTAAACCTCCAAGTAACGTCCCGGAAGTACGCAGATTTCTGGGTATGGTTCATCAGCTGGGAAGGTTCACACCCCATCTCGCGGAACACAGTAAACCGATACGCGATCTTCTCCAGAAAGATAGTCTGTGGGTGTGGGACGAGCCACAAGTTCAAGCGTTTGAACGTATCAAAAGAGAATTGAGCTCTACACCAGTGTTAGCCCGATATGACCCAAAGGCACAGACAAAAGTGTCTGCTGACGCATCCTCATTTGGATTAGGGGCCGTGCTTCTTCAGTGCCCTCAAGGCGAAGACGACCATTGGAAGCCTGTCGCGTTCGCATCAAGGTCAATAAGCAGTACTGAGCAACGTTATGCTCAAGTGGAAAAAGAAGCCTTAGCAGTTACTTGGGCGTGCGAGAAATTCGCTGATTTCGTGATCGGAATGAAATTCCAGATTAAGACTGACCATAAACCACTCGTCGCGCTTCTCGGTTCGAAAGCCATGTCAGAGTTACCACCGAGGATCCAGCGTTTCAGAATGCGTCTTGCGCGTTACGAGTACGAGATATGCCACGTAGCCGGAAAACTGCTATATACTGCCGATACTCTGTCGAGAGCACCCCTCTCTGAAATTTCAAAGGATGAGGAGGAGTTCCAAAATGACGTAGAGAGCTATGTAGACAGTGTTGTCGCTAGCTTACCCGCGAGTGAAACTCGTCTAGACGAGATACGCAAATTACTTCACGAGGACAGTATCTTAAGTGTGATCGTGAAGTACTGTCGCGATGGCTGGCCAGGGTACGAAAACCCTAACATCAATGTGTTGACAAGACCATATTGGCAAGTACGTGAAGAACTTTCTCTGTGCCAAGGTTTGTTAATGCGTGGGAACCGTCTGGTTATTCCAACATGCCTGAGAGCAGATATGCTCCAGAGGATACATGAAGGTCACCAGGGCATCGTAAAATGTCGCGAGCGTGCGCGTACCTCTCTGTGGTGGCCTGGAATCGGTCGCGAGATAGAGGATCTTGTTCGGAACTGCACAGTGTGCGTAAAGCAGAAAACAGACCATGCGGAACCATTGAAACCGACTGTGTTTCCAGAGCGTCCGTGGCAGAAAGTTGCCACTGATTTGTTCTATATGAACAACAAGAACTATTTGCTTGTGATTGACTATTTTTCGAGATATGTCGAAATCGCGTTATTACAGTCTACTTCATCAGAAGCCATCGTGAACCACCTTAAGTCAATTTTTGCGCGTCACGGCATACCCGAGACTCTAATATCTGACAATGGGCCACAGTATGCCAGTGCATTATTTGTGAAGTTTGCTGCTGAGTATGGCTTTCGTCATGAAACCAGTAGTCCGCACTTCCCACAAGCCAATGGAGAAGCAGAGCGCGCGGTTCAAACGGTTGAACGCGTATTGAGGAACGCGAAGATCCTTATCGGGCTCTTCTAGCATACCGCGCAACACCCCTGAAAAATGGGTTCAGTCCAGCAGAACTGTTAATGGGTCGAAAACTGCGAACGACTTTACCTGAAAACCCAAGTAACCTTATCCCTCAATGGCCAGATTTAGACAAAGTTCGCGAAAGGGAAACAAAGGATCGGTTAGCTCAGAAAGAAAACCATGATCTCACGCGTCGGGCAAGATCTTTTCCCAAGCTTGAGCCAGGAGAAACGGTGTGGGTTAAAGGTCCAGGTGGTGGCTTCAGTGCTTCCGTGTCTTCAGCTGTCAACGACAGATCGTTCCTATTGAAAACTCCGTCCGGACAGGTCAGGAGGAACCGTCGTCATCTTGTGTCAGCTCCCAGGTTGATACCAGAGACATTACCAGATGATCATGAGGACCATGAAAAGACTTTTATCAATTCTGATCAGTGTGTTTCTAGTCAGGTTAGCAAGTGTGATAGATCACTAGGTACAGATAGGTCTATGGACAATATCCCAAAGACTCTAACCACTAAGCCAAGTAAGACGTCAAACGTACAGTCTAGTCCTATCAGTTATACCCCAGGTAGAATAGTTACCCGATCAGGACGTGTTTCAAAACCAGTTCAGAAAATGAACTTGTAGTTCATTATTGTTCATATGTTTAAGTGTCTACACAGATACAGAGTTATAGAGTTAGTTAAACTTAGTTCAGGTTCATTCTTTATTGATAAAGCGATTTTGTTACCTTTATTGAACATTGATAGTTCCATAACATAGAACAGTCAGAAATCATAAATGCAATTTCATGTTAAAGTTCATTTATTTCCTAAGAAAGGGAGATGTAGTGTTAGTTATAATCTACGAACTAGTGCAAGTCTATGTATGAAACGGGCTATAGCGCTTATGTGAAACAGACTATTAGTTTGTGTATTACGTAACATGTTTATGTGAACGCTGAGGAATACACATGGTTCTTTCTCAATGCCTTTATTGTGTTGTGTCTGTATCCAGAACCCGGCCGTAATACAATATGTAACACGAGGTAGAATTAAAACTAAAAGACTAAAAGTGTATGTGTGTGTTTGTGTGTGTGTGTGTGTGTGTTTGTGTGTGTGTGTGAGGGTGTGTGTGTGTGTGTGTGTAATATGAGAACCCTCTTGTGTGAGGACACATTTGTAATGTTATGTATGAGGTGTTATAACATATTCGGATAACAAAAAATGTACACTCATTTAGAAGAAAAATCAAAATCTTCTGTTACGGCACAGACTGAAGGAGTGACCTCCCCTAGCACTTGGCCAGGTCCGGGGCTAGAGTGTAAACAAACGACCCGCGATCATAATAAATGCAATATTATATGTTAAGTATTTCTCTTTTATGGGTTAAACAAGTGTTTTAAGATCAGATAGGTACAGATATTGTTTGGTCCACCAAAAAATCTTAAATCAAACCGTATGGTTGCTGTAGGCTAATTTGACAAAAAAAAAACCTGTCGAGTGTGGCTTGCAATTTTTCATCATTCAAAGTGTCATAATTTTGAAATGATTTATTGGAATATTGTTTCAAAAAAGGAGATTTATTAGATTTTTTGTCGAGATATGAATTATTTCTTACTTTCCTAGAACGGTTATCGGGGACCTAGTCAGGGCAGGGACCGGCGTACATCGGGGACGAAGTCGGGGCAGGTATCGGCGTACACAATTCACCACATCTATTTTTGGAAGTGGAAATCAGTAAAGATCAACAATAACTCCATGGAAGTATTTTCACTGTCGTAGTCAACTTAGTCGACAATCTGGTGCGATAGCGGGACATTTTATGTCACATGGCTTAAGCTATTCACTCAAGACATTTATTTATTCAGTAATTGAAGGTAAGAATCACAAGATTTCATTTGCACGATACCTGGACAACAGATGGCATTCTGCCAATATTTATTATGTTTACATTACAGAAAGTGATAAATTAGAACTTCAGTTTGTTGAGGTGAATTTACTATTCACTTAGCCATTGGACCAGACAACATTACACAATACAAAACTGCACACATTACCTTTTTTCCAAACATTTTATTGACCAAGACAAGACATACATAACATTACAAAGGTGTCCTCACACAGGGTACAACGAATTACCGAAAAGACAACCATCTAACGAAAAGACAACAGAATTACCGAAAAGACACCGGAAAAACAGTTATTATCAATATTACACTAATTTTTCGGGTGCTAAATGGAACTAAAACCATTCCAATCTCAATTCAAGTCATGATTTATTCAATCTTTGCAGTCTTTAATGACTGTGGGATATTAGGGGTTTTCCGTAATTCCCCGTGACTGCAATGGCTGACATAAGTGAAAAGGCACCGGAAAGACAGTCTGTAGGCCTTTCGATATTACAGTTTTTGGGTATTGTCTGGTACTAAAGCATCTAAAATCCTGACCCCATCCATAATATAACGAATATTTCCATTCCTATTGACTTCTCAGAATCTGTTTTCGTTTCAGAATTTCCCGTAACCACAATAGCGGAGTCAGGTGATTGACAGCTCAGAACTCCGCCCACATTATGGCGATACCTGATGTTCAGAAATAATAATAATAATAATATTTCTTCAGATAAATACATGGCAAACAATATTACATTGAACAGATGTTCTATAAAATCACATTAATTATAAGAAACTATCACAGTTGATTCTAAGAAATTGTATCACAGAAGATAAGAATAAATTAAAATTTGATTGTGCATGTTATAATTAGACTAGTAAAATATGCCATTATTTATCTAGGATAACCCATAAAGTCAAATACTGACTTATTTCCAATGGGGTCCTTTAACTCCAGTGGGTTTTTTTTTTTTTTTATAAAAATGGGCTGTGGCAAGCAATTAAGTTGTGTATTTCAAATGGTTATTGCGATTGCACATGTCTGTTAATAACCTGTAATGTGTTGATCAGACAATGAAGATCAATCCATTCATCAATCAAATGTTATATTTTTGTCTTCTCCCTTAATAATGTTTATACTACCGTACTATATATGACATTAAAAATATATGACACATCACTTTTACAATGATATCTTCACATACAACAAGAAAAGAATGTTTTTTTTTTTGTTTTTTGTTTTTTAATTGATCAAATATATATATATATACATTTTTACTTTCTTCACCCCATATGTTGTGGTTCTTTCATTCATTTTTCTCCTTTGACCAAGTTTCCTGCCATGAGACCTTGGGGCCATTACAGTTGTTGTACCGTCTGTTGATGTCACAGTTTTTTTTGTCCTTTTGGTTTTTCAAAAGTCTGTATAGTCGCTGTCGTTCGTCATCCGTTTTTGAAACCCACATTGTCTTTGTCACACCAAAATGTTTGTGGGTATCTTCCAGTCGAAATTGTCCTGTACCTACATATGATCGTCTCAGGTCTTTGAACTGTCCATTGATCAGGTGTGTGATAATGTAGACGAGGTCTAAAAGGGGTTTTGATTTCCAGTCAGTGGCCTGTTTTAATACATGGTTAATGGATTCCCAGTTGTAATTGGTCCATTTGCGGTCCAATAACCCAGCGTTGACTGGATCATTTACTTGTTTTTTCAAATTTTGTTTAACTTTTTTCACAAAATACTGGTGAAATTTGTTGGATAGTCCTTTTGCCGGAGTCTCAACTGCTGTACATTTTTCCTCAAAACATATACTGTCACCGGCATTTATGAGGCCATCAGGACCAAAAATGTTATCTAGCAATAGTTTCCTGTCATGTTTTGTGACACTGTCATCCACAAGTTTCTCTTAAGTGAACTTTTCACATCAAAATTTTGACCATGGAAACAGCAGTCTTTGCAGAAGAAATTCAGAGACCATTCTGACCACGATTTCAGCTGTATTTCCGACATAGGTACACATTCTTGATGTATCCACTCCAGACATTTACTGCATTGAATTGTGTCAGAGACACATTCTTTTTTGCATTTCTTGCACGGATAACAGTCTGCCATACTGAAGGACACTGACAACATATTCTCCCATGGCATTCATTCTATTGGGATGAAACCATAACAGAGCAAAAACAGATAGACGGAAATGCTTTCAATATAATGTATATTTTGGTAACATGAAAAAATTCATCTCTACCCGTTGGCATCAATTTGATCATAGACGAAATGTTATTGCAACAATCTGGAAAATACACAGGAAACGATGCAACCATTGTCATGAATTAACAAACTGACAAGTGTCATAATGGAAAAAAATACTCTCAAAAAGCAGAAAACAAATGACGGCAATTAAAAACCATTGACAGTTACAATGATGCATGTCAGTTTTCATAAAATGATCTCTCCATCGGTAATAAACAAAATAATCAACCCTGATTGGTTGAATGAAAATATCAGCAAAATGTAGGCAGAGCCTAGAGCTGTCGATCACGCTCGTCAGCCATGGCGGTAAGAGAGAATTACGGAATAATAACTAGCATCTAATAGGTCATGAAAGACAACAAAGACTGAATAAATTATGACTTGAATTGAGATTGGAATGGTCCTAGTTCCATTCAACACCTAAAAAACTAGTGTAATATTGATAATAATTGTCTTTTCGGTAATTCTCCTGTCTTCAGTAAATGGCTGTCATTTCAGTAATTGGTCGTAGCGTTCTCACACAGGAGGGCTCTTATACTTACACACATCATTCACACTTCTCATATTCCTGACTATTAAATACATGTACACACACCTACACACACACTTTCAATCTTAAATGTTCCTTGCACACGAGATACATTCAATCTTTTTTCACATAGATGCACAAAAATAGGTAGGGTCTAAACTCGGTATAAAATGGGTTTCCCAGAGAGCTAAGGTTAGAGGGCATGACCAAACTGTATCATCCCTGCTAATATGTATTGCATTCTCACATACTTGGTTAATAAAAGGGTATTATAATTATTGTAAAAGGGGGAGGGGGAGGGGATGGAAATCAAGATTTCTAAATGTCCAATGCATTCTCGAAATGTCCCTATTTTTTCTGAAAATCTATTATCTTATTATTTTATATGGCTAGCGAATTTTCAATTTTTGATGTCTTACTAGATAAAATTTTACAAATATTGAAGTTTGGTATACACTCTTTCATTCGATAATTGTAAATATGATGTTTTCATAATAAAATGAAGTGATTTAAACAAGGCCCAGACTTTGGATTTCCATACAAAATGTCTACATCTTGAAAGGATATAAAATTTAATTGATTTTTGTATAGTGCATACCAAGCAGTAAATTCTTCAGTAAGTTGGACTATGAAATGACACTCAGTGAAGATGTGTTCCACTGTTTCTGGTTCTCTTTCACAAAAGGTACAAAGCTCACTAGATATTATCTTCATTTTTACTAAAATCGAGTTTGTGGAAAGAATTCTATGACAGATTTTATATTGAAATACTTGAAGTTTGGTTTCTCTGGTACATTTAAAAGAATTATTGTATATATCATCCCATTTCATGCTTTCATCCAAATTTATTTTTGTCTTCCATTTTTCCTGACTCTTTAATGGCCCAATAACTATTTCATCAAGGAACATTTTATAAACACACTTCAAGTCTTTGTTTTTTAGTTACAATTAAGGAAATGATGTCCTTCTGTTTAATAGATGTAATAGTGTTACCATTTTCTGCTGCTTGTCTCAATTCTATCCTCCACTTCTTTCCAACTTATCAACTAAAGTCAAATTCTTGATAAAATCAAATGAAGGTATATCAGAGAACTCAATATAGTCTTTCAAGGTTCCATTTTCATAAAGATCACCAAATATTTTCAAGCCATGCTGTTTCCACAAAATTGCTTCTCTTATTTCATTATATGAAACCAAATTTATCAAACTCTTGCTGAAATATTCCTGACAATTTGTGGTTTCAAACTTTGTTTCTGATAAAGCAAAACAGATGTCCTGCCAAAATTTATTTTTTATATTTCTTCCAATTTCTTTCAATTTTACTCTATCTAGATCATGAATAGTATCAATATCAATATTTCCTTAAGGAGTAATTTCCTTGATGCATTGAATTCTCTGTATACTCTTTTTATCCATTTGATTTTAAAATACTTGACGAAAGAAAATATGTCATAACTGCACACATTACTGCATGAGAGAAAGAGCAAAGAAAATACATGGCTGAAGATCAATGCCCAATCAAGGCATGATCCATGGCCCTGCCAACTGAGACATTACCAAGCATGCCCTGTCAGCTGTGTGTCAGAAACCATATTTAACGTTATACCTGCATGTATGCATGGGCCACACCAATCCATTCCTTTTTGCAAATATTGCTGATTTTAATTGCATACAGTCATCTACTTCATATAAGAAAGACGTCCCCTTTAGCTTGATACGTAGAGCGACAGACCAGTAAATCTTGGGTCACAGATTTGATTCACAGTGTATGCACACTACCTGTTACAGATGCAGTGTTACAGTTCAGGGATATGGCTTTTGTGGCTGTTTTATTGAATATTGTCACTTTGTATTGAAGTCATGATATGCAACAACAAATGTTTTCAGTGCTGATTGATGGCAAAACCCAAAGTTGAAGTCCTAGTAAGTTGCAGGCGTAATGTGCCCTCTGTTGATCGCTGACCACTACGTTGAAGCCTCAGGATGCCCTCTGTTGGTCACTGACCACTATGTTGTAGCTCCAAGGTGGCCTCTGTTATTGACTGACCACTACGGTGAAGCCTTAGGGTGCCCTCTGTTGATGGTTGACCATTATATTGAAGCCCTAGGGTGCCCCCTGTTGATGGCTCACCACTTTGTTACAGGCCTAAGGTGCCCTCTATTGATCACTTACCATTATGTAGCAGGCCTAAATGCATTCTGTTAATCGCTGACCAATATCTTGCAGCTCTAAGATGCCCTCTATTGATGGCTGACCTCTCTGTTGCAACCATCGGGAGCCCTCTATTGATAGTTGACCACTATGTTGAAGGCCTAAATGCCCTCTGTTGATGGCTGACCACTATGTTGAAACCATCGGGTGCCCTCTGTTGATGCCTGGCCTCTATGTTGAAGCCCCAGTGTGGCCTCTGTTGATGGTTGACCACTATGTTGCAACCCAAGGCTGCCCTCTGTGGTGGCTGACCACTTTGTTGCAGGCCTAAGGTGCCCTCTGTTGATGGCTGACCATTATGTTGAAACCATCGGGAACCCTCTATTGATCGTTTACCACTATGTTCCAGCCATACAGTGCCCTCTATTGATGGCTGACCACTACATTGAAGCCTTAGGATGCCCTCTGCTGATGACATACCACTATGTTGCAGCTCTAAGGTGGCCTCTGTTGTTGACTGACCACTACAGTGAAGCCTTAGGATACCCTCTGTTGATGGCTGACCACTATGTTGAAGCCCAAGGGTGCCTTCTGTTGATGGCTGACCACTTTATGGTAGGTCAGGGTGCCCTATTTGGAAGGCTTACCATTTTGTTGCAAGCCTAGGGTGCCCTCTGTACATGGCTCACCACTAAGTTGCAGCTCTAAGGTGGCCTCTGTTGTTGACTGACCACTACAGTGAAGCCTTAGGATACCATCTGTTAATCGCTGACCAATATCTTGCAGCTCTAAGATGCCCTCTGTTGATGGCTTATCTCTATGTTGAAGCCCTGGGGTGCCCTATGTGGATGGCTGACCATTTTGTTGCAAGCCTAGGCTGCCCTGTGTTCAAGGCTCACCGCTGTTTTAAAGCCTAGGGTACTCTCTGTTGATTACTGACCACAATGTTAAAGCCCTAGGGTGCCCTCTGTTGATGGCTGACCACTATGTTGAAACCATCTTGTGCCCTCTATTGATGGTTGACCTCAATGTTGCAACCATTGGGAGCCCTCTATTGATAGTTGACCACTATGTTGAAGGCCTAAATGCCCTCTGTTGATGGCTGACCACTATCTTGCAGCTCCAAGGTGTCCTCAGTTGATGGCTAACCACTATGTTGAAGCCCTAGATAGCCCTTTGTTCATGTCTTAACACTATGTTGAAACCTTAGGGTGCTCTCTATTGATCGCTTACCACTATGTTTTAGGCCTAAATGCACTCTGTTGATTGCTGACCACTATCATGCAGCTCTAGCATGTCCTTAGTTGTTGGCTAACTACTGACCTCTATATTGAAACCATCAGGTGCCCTCTGTTGATGCCTGACTTCTATGTTGAAGCCCCAGTGTGGCGTCTGTTGATGGCTGACCACTATGTTGCAACCCAAGGCTGCCCTCTGTGGTGGCTGACCACTTTGTTGCAGGCCTAAGGTGCCCTCTGTTGATGGCTGACCACTATGTTGAAACCATCGGGAACCCTCTATTGATCGTTTACCACTTTGCTGCAGGCCTAAGTCCTCTTTTGATCGCTGACCACTATGTTCCAGCCATACAGTGCTCTCTATTGATGGCTGACAACTACATTGAAGCCTTAGGATGCCCTCTGTTAATGACATACCACTATGATGCAGCTCTAATGTGGCCTCTGTTGTTAATTGACCACTACAGTGAAGCCTTAGGATACCATCTGTTTATGGCTGACCACTATGTTGAAGCCCAAGGGTGCCTTCTGTTGATGACTGACCACTATGTTGAAGCCCTATTTTGCTCTCTGTTGATGACTGACAACAATATTGAAGCCCTAGGGTGACCTCTGTTGATAGCTGACCACTATGTTAAAGCCAGAGTGTGCTCTCTGTTGATGACTGACCACAATGTTAAAGCCCTAGGGTGCCCTCTGTACATGGCTCACCACTATGTTGAAGCCCTATTTTGCTCTCTGTTGATGACTGACAACCATATTGAAGCCCTAGGGTGACCTCTGTTGATAGCTGACCACTATGTTCCAGCCATACAGTGCCCTCTATTGATGGCTGACCACTACATTGAAGCCTTAGGATGCCCTTTGCTGATGACATACCACTATGTTGCAGCTCTAATGTTGCCTCTGTTGTTGACTGACCACTACAGTGAAGCCTTAGGATACCATCTGTTTATGGCTGACCAATATGTTGAAACCCTAGGGTGCCATCTGTTGATGGCTGACCAATTTATGGTAGGTCAGGGTGCACTATTTGGAAGGCTTATCATTTTGTTGCAAGCCTAGGGTGCCCTCTGTACATGGCTCACCACTATGTTGAAGCCCTATTTTGCTCTCTGTTGATGACTGACAACAATATTGAAGCCCTAGTGTGCCCTCTGTTGATAGCTGACCACTATGTTGCAACCCTAGGCTGCCCTCTGTTGATGGCTGACCACTTTGTTGCAGGCCTAGGGTGCCCTCTGCTGATGACTGACCACTAAGTTGCAGCTCTAAGGTGGCCTCTGTTGTTGACTGACCACTACAGTGAAGCCTTAGGATACCATCTGTTAATCGCTGACCAATATCTTGCAGCTCTAAGATGCCCTCTGTTGATGGCTTACCTCTATGTTGAAGCCCTGGGGTGCCCTATGTGAATGGCTGACCTCTATATTGAAGCCCCAGTGTGGCCTCTGTTGATGGCTGACCACTATGTTGCAACCCAAGGCTGCCCTCTGTGGTGGCTGACCACTTTGTTGCAGGCCTAAGGTGACCTCTGTTGATGGCTGACCACTATGTTGAAACCATTGGGAACCCTCTATTGATCGTTTACCACTATGTTCCAGCCATACAGTGCCCTCTATTGATGGCTGACCACTACATTGAAGCCCTGGGGTGCCCTATGTGGATGGCTGACCATTTTGTTGCAAGCCTAGGCTGCCCTGTGTTCAAGGTTCACCGCTGTTTTAAAGCCTAGGGTGCCCTCTGTTGATGGCTGACCACTATGTTGAAACCATCTTGTGCCCTCTATTGATGGTTGACCTCTATGTTGCAACCATCGGGAGCCCTCTATTGATAGTTTGACCACTATGTTGAAGGCCTAAATGCCCTCTGTTAATGGCTGACCACTATCTTGCAGCTCTAAGGTGTCCTCAGTTGATGGCTAACCACTATGTTGAAGCCCTAGATAGCCCTCTGTTGATGGCTTACCTATATGTTGAAGGCCTAGGGTGCCCTCTTTTAATGGCTTACCACTATATTGCAGACTTAAGATGCCCTTTGTTCATGTCTTAATACTATGTTGAAACCTTAGGGTGCTCTCTATTGATCGCTTACCACTATGTTTTAGGCCTAAATGCACTCTGTTGATTACTGACCACTATCTTGCAGCTCTAACATGTCCTTAGTTGTTGGCTAACCACTATGTTGAAGCCCTAGGGTGCACTCTGTTGATAGCTGACAACTATGTTGCAGGCCTAAGATGCCCTCTGTTGATGGCTGACCACTATATTGAAACCATCAGGTTCCCTCTGTTGATGCCTGACCTCTATGTTGAAGCCCCAGTGTGGCCTCTGTTGATGGCTGACCACTATGTTGCAACCCAAGGCTGCCCTCTGTGGTGGCTGACCACTTTGTTGCAGGCCTAAGGTGCCCTCTGTTGATGGCTGACCACTATGTTGAAACAATTGGGAACCCTCTATTGATCGTTTACCACTATGTTCCAGCCATACAGTGCCCTCTATTGATGGCTGACAATTATGTTGAAGCCCTGGGGTGCCCTATGTGGATGGCTGACCATTTTGTTGCAAGCCTAGGCTGCCCTGTGTTCAAGACTCACCGCTGTTTTAAAGCCTAGGGTGCCCTCTATTGATGGCTGACCACTATGTTGAAGCCCTGGGGTGCCCTATGTGGATGGCTGACCATTTTGTTGCAAGCCTAGGCTGCCCTGTGTTCAAGGCTCACCGCTGTTTTAAAGCCTAGGGTGCCCTCTGCTGATGACTGACCACTAAGTTGCAGCTCTATGGTGGCCTCTGTTGTTGACTGACCACTACAGTGAAGCCTTAGGATACCATCTGTTAATCGCTGACCAATATCTTGCAGCTCTAAGATGCCCTCTGTTGATGGCTTACCTCTATGTTGAAGCCCTGGGGTGCCCTATATGGATAGCTGACCATTTTGTTGCAAGCCTAGGCTGCCCTGTGTTCAAGGCTCACCGCTGTTTTAAAGCCTAGGGTGCCCTCTGTTGATGGCTGACCACTATGTTGAAACCATCTTGTGCCCTCTATTGATGGCTGACCTCTATGTTGTAGGCCTAGGGTGCCCCCTGTTCATGGCTCACAACTATGTTGAAGCCCTAGGGTGCCCTCTGTTGATGACTATCACAATGTTGCAGCACTATGGTGCCCACTGTTGATAGCTGACCACTATGTTGCAACCCTAGGCTGCCCTCTGCGGATGGCTGACCACTTTTTTGCAAACCTAAGGTGCCCTCTGTTGATGACTGATCACTATGTTGAAGCCCTAAGGTGTCCTCTGTTTATGGCTTACCATTATGTTGTAGGCCTAAGCCTAAGGCCTAAGTCGTCTTTTGATTGCTGACCACTATGTTGAAGCCTCTGTTGACGGTTGACCACTTTTTTGCAGGCCTAATATGTCCTTGATGGCAAAGCACAATGTTGCAAACTTAAGGTGCCCTCTGTGATGAAACCCTAGGGTGCCCATTGTTGATTGCTGATCACTATGTTTCAAGCCAAGTGTGCCATCTGTTGAACACTGACCACTATGTTGAATCCCTAGGTTGCCATCTGTTTATGGCTGACCACTGTGTTGCAGGCCTAAGGTTCCTTCTGTTGATGCCTGCCTACTAAGGTGAAGCCCTTGCATACCATCTGTTTATGGCTGACCACTTTGTTGAAGCCCTTGAGTGTCCTCTGTTAATAGCTGAACACTATGTTGAAGCCCTAGGGTGCCTTCTGTTGATGGTTGACCACTTAATTGTAGGCCTAGGGTGCCCTATTTGGATGGCTTACCATTTTGTTGCAAGCCTAGGGTCCCCTCTGTACATGGCTCACCACTGTTGCAAGCCTAGGGTACTCTCTGTTGATGACTGACCACAATGTTGAAGCCCTAGGGTGCCCTCTATTGATGGCTGACCACTATTTTGAAGCCATATGATGTCCTCTGTTGATCGCTGACCATTTTGTTTCAGACCTAATATCCCCTCTGTTGATGGCTGACCCCTATGTTGTAGGCCTAGGGTGCCCCCTGTTCATGGCTCACAACTATGTTGAAGCCCTAGGGTGCCCTCTGTTGATGACTATCACAATGCTGCAGCCCTAGGGTGCCCTCTGTTGATAGCTGACCACTATGTTGCAACTCTAATGTGCCCTCTGCGGATGGCTGACCACTTTTTTGCAAGCCTAAGGTGCCCTCTGTTGGTGGCTGACCACTATGTTGAAGCCCTAGGGTGTCCTCAGTCTGTGGCTGACCTCTATGTTGTAGGCCTAGGGTTCCCCCTGTTCATGGCTCACAACTATGTTGAAGCCCTAGGGTGCCCTCTGTTGATGGCTATCACAATGTTGCAGCCCTAGGGTGCCTTCTGTTGATAGCTGACCACTATGTTGCAACTCTAATCTGCCCTCTGCGGATGGCTGACCACTTTTTTGCAAGCCTAAGGTGCCCTCTGTTGGTGGCTGACCACTATGTTGAAGCCCTAAGGTGTCCTCAGTTGATGGCTGACCACAATGTTGAAGCCCTAGGGTGTCCTCTGTTGATGGCTTACCTTTATGTTGTAGGCCTAAGGTGTCCTCAGTTGATGGCTGACCACAATGTTGAAGCCCTAGGGTGTCCTCTGTTGATGGCTTACCATTATGATGTAGGCCTAAGCCTGAGGCCTAAGTCCTCTTTTAATCGCTGACCACTATGTTGAAGCCTTAGGGTACCCTCTGTTGACGACTGACCACTTTGTTGCAGGCCTAATATGCCCTCTGTTGATGGCAAAGCACAATGTTGCAAACTTAAGGTGCCCTCTGTTGATGGTTGACCAATGTGATGAAACCCTTGGGTGCCCATTGTTGATTGCTGATCACTATGTTGCAACCCTAGGCTGTCCTCTGCGGATGGCTGACCATTATGTTGCAACCCTAATCTGCCCTCTGCGGATGGCTGACCACTTTTTTGCAAGCCTAAGGTGCCCTCTGTTGGTGGATGACCACAATGTTGAAGCCCTAGGGTGTCCTCAGTCTGTGGCTGACCTCTATGTTGTAGGCCTAGGGTTCCCCCTGTTCATGGCTCACAACTATGTTGAAGCCCTAGGGTGCCCTCTGTTGATGGCTATCACAATGTTGCAGCCCTAGGGTGCCCTCTGTTGATAGCTGACCACTATGTTGCAACTCTAATCTGCCCTCTGCGGATGGCTGACCACTTTTTTGCAAGCCTAAGGTGCCCTCTGTTGGTGGCTGATCACTATGTTGAAGCCCTAAGGTGTCCTCAGTCTGTGGCTGACCTCTTTGTTGTAGGCCTAGGGTTCCCCCTGTTCATGGCTCACAACTATGTTGAAGCCCTAGGGTGCCCTCTGTTGATGGCTATCACAATGTTGCAGCCCTAGGGTGCCCTCTGTTGATAGCTGACCACTATGTTGCAACTCTAATCTGCCCTCTGCGGATGGCTGACCACTATGTTGAAACCCTAAGGTGTCCTCAGTTGATGGCTGACCACAATGTTGAAGCCCTAGGGTGCCCTCTGTTGATGGCTATCACAATGTTGCAGCCCTAGGGTGCCCTCTGTTGATAGCTGACCACTATGTTGCAACTCTAATCTGCCCTCTGCGGATGGCTGACCACTTTTTTGCAAGCCTAAGGTGCCCTCTGTTGGTGGCTGACCACTATGTTGAAGCCCTAAGGTGTCCTCAGTTGATGGCTGACCACAATGTTGAAGCCCTAGTGTGTCCTGTTGATGGCTTACCTTTATGTTGTAGGCCTAAGGTGCCATCTGTTGAACACTGACCACTATGTTGAAGCCCTAGGTTGCCATCTGTTAATGGCTGACCACTGTGTTGCAGGCCTAAGGTTCCTTCTGTTGATGCCTGCCTACTAAGGTGAAGCCCTTGCATACCATCTGTTTATGGCTGACCACTTTGTTGAAGCCCTTGAGTGCCCTCTGTTAATGGCTGACCACTATGTTGAAGCCCAAGGGTGCCTTCTGTTAATGGTTGACCACTTAATTGTAGGCCTAGGGTGCCCTATTTGGATGGCTTACCATTTTGTTGCAAGCCTAGGGTACTCTCTGTTGATGACTGACCACAATGTTGAAGCCCTAGGGTGCCCTCTGTTGATGGCTGACCACTATTTTGAAGCCATATGATGTCCTCTGTTGATCGCTGACCATTTTGTTTCAGACCTAATATCCCCTCTGTTGATGGCTGACCCCTATGTTGTAGGCCTAGGGTGCCCCCTGTTGATGGCTATCACAATGTTGCAGCCCTAGGGTGCCTTCTGTTGATAGCTGACCACTATGTTGCAACTCTAATCTGCCCTCTGCGGATGGCTGACCACTTTTTTGCAAGCCTAAGGTGCCCTCTGTTGGTGGCTGACCACTATGTTGAAGCCCTAAGGTGTCCTCAGTTGATGGCTGACCACAATGTTGAAGCCCTAGGGTGTCCTCTGTTGATGGCTTACCTTTATGTTGTAGGCCTAAGGTGTCCTCAGTTGATGGCTGACCACAATGTTGAAGCCCTAGGGTGTCCTCTGTTGATGGCTTACCATTATGATGTAGGCCTAAGTCCTCTTTTAATCGCTGACCACTATGTTGAAGCCTTAGGGTACCCTCTGTTGACGACTGACCACTTTGTTGCAGGCCTAATATGCCCTCTGTTGATGGCAAAGCACAATGTTGCAAACTTAAGGTGCCCTCTGTTGATGGTTGACCAATGTGATGAAACCCTTGGGTGCCCATTGTTGATTGCTGATCACTATGTTGCAACCCTAGGCTGTCCTCTGCGGATGGCTGACCACTATGTTGCAACCCTAATCTGCCCTCTGCGGATGGCTGACCACTTTTTTGCAAGCCTAAGGTGCCCTCTGTTGGTGGATGACCACAATGTTGAAGCCCTAGGGTGTCCTCAGTCTGTGGCTGACCTCTATGTTGTAGGCCTAGGGTTCCCCCTGTTCATGGCTCACAACTATGTTGAAGCCCTAGGGTGCCCTCTGTTGATGGCTATCACAATGTTGCAGCCCTAGGGTGCCCTCTGTTGATAGCTGACCACTATGTTGCAACTCTAATCTGCCCTCTGCGGATGGCTGACCACTTTTTTGCAAGCCTAAGGTGCCCTCTGTTGGTGGCTGACCACTATGTTGAAGCCCTAAGGTGTCCTCAGTCTGTGGCTGACCTCTTTGTTGTAGGCCTAGGGTTCCCCCTGTTCATGGCTCACAACTATGTTGAAGCCCTAGGGTGCCCTCTGTTGATGGCTATCACAATGTTGCAGCCCTAGGGTGCCCTCTGTTGATAGCTGACCACTATGTTGCAACTCTAATCTGCCCTCTGCGGATGGCTGACCACTATGTTGAAACCCTAAGGTGTCCTCAGTTGATGGCTGACCACAATGTTGAAGCCCTAGGGTGCCCTCTGTTGATGGCTATCACAATGTTGCAGCCCTAGGGTGCCCTCTGTTGATAGCTGACCACTATGTTGCAACTCTAATCTGCCCTCTGCGGATGGCTGACCACTTTTTTGCAAGCCTAAGGTGCCCTCTGTTGGTGGCTGACCACTATGTTGAAGCCCTAAGGTGTCCTCAGTTGATGGCTGACCACAATGTTGAAGCCCTAGGGTGTCCTGTTGATGGCTTACCTTTATGTTGTAGGCCTAAGGTGTCCTCAGTTGAATGCTGACCACAATGTTGAAGCCCTAGGGTGTCCTCTGTTGATGGCTTACCATTATGATGTAGGCCTAAGCCTCAGGCCTAAGGTGTCCTCAGTTGAATGCTGACCACTATGTTGAAGCCCTAGGGTACCCTCTGTTGACGACTGACCACTTTGTTGCAGGCCTAATATGCCCTCTGTTGATGGCAAAGCACAATGTTGCAAACTTAAGGTGCCCTCTGTTGATGGTTGACCAATGTGATGAAACCCTTGGGTGCACATTGTTGATTGCTGATCACTATGTTGCAACCCTAGGCTGTCCTCTGCGGATGGCTGACCACTATGTTGCAACCCTAATCTGCCCTCTGCGGATGGCTGACCACTTTTTTGCAAGGCTAAGGTGCCCTCTGTTGGTGGATGACCACAATGTTGAAGCCCTAGGGTGTCCTCAGTCTGTGGCTGACCTCTATGTTGTAGGCCTAGGGTTCCCCCTGTTCATGGCTCACAACTATGTTGAAGCCCTAGGGTGCCCTCTGTTGATGGCTATCACAATGTTGCAGCCCTAGGGTGCCCTCTGTTGATAGCTGACCACTATGTTGCAACTCTAATCTGCCCTCTGCGGATGGCTGACCACTTTTTTGCAAGCCTAAGGTGCCCTCTGTTGGTGGCTGACCACTATGTTGAAGCCCTAAGGTGTCCTCAGTTGATGGCTGACCACAATGTTGAAGCCCTAGGGTGTCCTCTGTTGATGGCTTACCTTTATGTTGTAGGCCTAAGGTGTCCTCAGTTGATGGCTGACCACAATGTTGAAGCCCTAGGGTGTCCTCTGTTGATGGCTTACCATTATGATGTAGGCCTAAGCCTGAGGCCTAAGTCCTCTTTCGATCGCTGACCACTATGTTGAAGCCTTAGGGTACCCTCTGTTGACGACTGACCACTTTGTTGCAGGCCTAATATGCCCTCTGTTGATGGCAAAGCACAATGTTGCAAACTTAAGGTGCCCTTTGTTGATGGTTGACCAATGTGATGAAACCCTTGGGTGCCCATTGTTGATTGCTGATCACTATGTTGCAACCCTAGGCTGTCCTCTGCGGATGGCTGACCACTATGTTGCAACCCTAATCTGCCCTCTGCGGATGGCTGACCACTTTTTTGCAAGGCAAAGGTGCCCTCTGTTGGTGGATGACCACAATGTTGAAGCCCTAAGGTGTCCTCTGTTGATGGCTTACCATTATGTTGTAGGCCTAAGCCTGAGGCCTAAGTCCTCTTTTGATCACTGACCACTGTGTTGAAGCCTTAGGGTACCGATTGTTGACAGCTGACCACTTTGTTGCAGGCCTAATATGTCCTCTGTTGATGGCGAAGCACAATGTTGCAAACTTAAGGTTCCCTCTGTTGATGGTTGACCACTGTGATGAAACCCTAGGGTGCCCATTGTTGATTGCTAATCACTATGTTTCAAGCCTAAGGTGCCATCTGTTGAACACTGACCACTATGTTGAAGCCCTAGGTTGCCATCTGTTAATGGCTGACCACTGTGTTGCAGGCCTAAGGTTCCTTCTGTTGATGCCTGCCTACTAAGGTGAAGCCCTTGCATACCATCTGTTTATGGCTGACCACTTTGTTGAAGCCCTTGAGTGTCCTCTGTTAATAGCTGAACACTATGTTGAAGCCCAAGGGTGCCTTCTGTTAATGGTTGACCACTTAATTGTAGGCCTAGGGTGCCCTATTTGGATGGCTTACCATTTTGTTGCAAGCCTAGGGTACTCTCTGTTGATGACTGACCACAATGTTGAAGCCCTAGGGTGCCCTCTGTTGATGGCTGACCACTATTTTGAAGCCATATGATGTCCTCTGTTGATCGCTGACCATTTTGTTTCAGACCTAATATCCCCTCTGTTGATGGCTGACCCCTATGTTGTAGGCCTAGGGTGCCCCCTGTTCATGGTTCACAACTATGTAGAAGCCCTAGGGTGCCCTATGTTGATGACTGATCACTATGTTGAAGCCCTAAGGTGTCCTCAGTTGATGGCTGACCACAATGTTGAAGCCCTAGGGTGCCGTTTGTTAATGGCTGACCACTATGTTGCAGGCCTAAGGTTCCTTCTGTTGATGCCTGCCTACTAAGGTGAAGCCCTTGCATACCCTCTGTTTATGGCTGACCACTTTGTTGAAGCCCTTGAGTGCCCTCTGTTAATGTCTGACCACTATGTTGGAGCTCAAGGGTGCCTTCTGTTGATGGTTGACCACTTAATTGTAGGCCTAGGGTGCCCTATTTGGATGGCTTACCATTTTGTTGCAAGCCTAGGGTACTCTCTGTTGATGACTGACCACAATGTTGAAGCCCTAGGGTGCCCTCTATTGATGGCTGACCACTATTTTGAAGCCATATGATGTCCTCTGTTGATCGCTGACCATTTTGTTTCAGACCTAATATCCCCTCTGTTGATGGCTGACCCCTATGTTGTAGGCCTAAGGTGTCCTCAGTCTGTGGCTGACCTCTTTGTTGTAGGCCTAGGGTGCCCCCTGTTCATGGCTCACAACTATGTTGAAGCCCTAGGGTGCCCTCTGTTGATAACTATCACAATGTTGCAGCCCTAGGGTGCCCTCTGTTGATAGCTGACCACTATGTTGCAACCCTAATCTGCCCTCTGTGGATGGCTGACCACTTTTTTGCAAGCCTAAGGTGCCCTCTGTTGGTGGCTGACCACAATGTTGAAGCCCTAGGGTGTCCTCTGTTGATGGCTTACCATTATGTTGTAGGCCTAAGCCTGAGGCCTAAGTCCTCTTTTGATCACTGACCACTATGTTGAAGCCTTAGGGTACCGATTGTTGACAGCTGACCACTTTGTTGCAGGCCTAATATGTCCTCTGTTGATGGCGAAGCACAATGTTGCAAACTTAAGGTTCCCTCTGTTGATGGTTGACCACTGTGATGAAACCCTAGGGTGCCCATTGTTGATTGCTGATCACTATGTTTCAAGTCTAAGGTGCCATCTGTTGAACACTGACCACTATGTTGAAGCCCTAGGTTGCCATCTGTTAATGGCTGACCACTGTGTTGCAGGCCTAAGATTCCTTCTGTTGATGCCTGCCTACTAAGGTGAAGCCCTTGCATATCATCTGTTTATGGCTGACCACTTTGTTGAAGCCCTAGGGTGCCTTCTGTTAATGGTTGACCACTTAATTGTAGGCCTAGGGTGCCCTATGTTGTAGGCCTAGGGTGCCCCCTGTTCATGGCTCAAAACTATGTTGAAGCCCTAGGGTGTCCTCTGTTGATGGCTTACCATTATGTTGTAGGCCTAAGCCTGAGGGCTAAGTCCTCTTTTGATCGCTGACCACTATGTTGATGCCTCTGTTGACGGCTTACCACTTTGTTGCAGGCTTAATATGTCCTCTGTTGATGGCGAAGCACAATGTTGCAAACTTCAGGTTCCCTCTGTTGATGGTTGACCACTGTGATGAAACCCTAGGGTGCCCATTGTTGATTGCTGATCACTATGTTTCAAGCCTAAGGTGCCATCTGTTGAACACTGACCACTATGTTGAAGCCCTAGGTTGCCATCTGTTAATGGCTGACCACTGTGTTGCAGGCCTAAGGTTCCTTCTGTTGATGCCTGCCTACTAAGGTGAAGCCCTTGCATACCATCTGTTTATGGCTGACCACTTTGTTGAAGCCCTTGAGTGCCCTCTGTTAATAGCTGACCACTATGTTGAAGCCCTAGGGTGCCTTCTGTTGATGGTTGACCACTTAATTGTAGGCCTAGGGTGCCCTATTTGGATGGCTTACCATTTTGTTGCAAGCCTAGGGTCCCCTCTGTACATGGCTCACCACTGTTGCAAGCCTAGGGTACTCTCTGTTGAACATTTGAAGTTGTTGAAGCCCTAGGGTGCCCTCTGTTGATGACTGACCACTATTTTGAAGCCATATGATGTCCTCTGTTGATCGCTGACCATTTTGTTTCAGACCTAATATCCCCTCTGTTGATGGCTGACCCCTATGTTGTAGGCCTAGGGTGCCCCCTGTTCATGGCTCAAAACTATGTTGAAGCCCTAGGGTGCCCTCTGTTGATGACTATCACAATGTTGTAGCCCTAGGGTGCCCTCTCTTGATAGCTGACCACTATGTTGCAACTCTAATCTGCCCTCTGCGGATGGCTGACCACTGTGTTGCAGGCCTAAGATTCCTTCTGTTGATGCCTGCCTACTAAGGTGAAGCCCATGCATACCATCTGTTTATGGCTGACCAATTTGTTGAAGCCCTTGAGTGCCCTCTGTTATATATGTTATTTATATTGTTACCATTTTGGGACTAAAAATAGTGAAAAAACTTCATTAGGTAACCCTAGTGAACACCCTTCATTAAGTTACTCTACTGAACACACTTCATTAAGTAACTCTACTGAACACACTTCATTAAGTCACCCTACTGAACACACTTCATTAAGTCACCCTACTGAACACACTTCATTAAGTAACTCTACTGAACACACTTCATTAAGTCACTCTACTGAACACACTTCATTAAGTAACTCTACTGAACACCCTTCATTAAGTCACCCTACTGAACACACTTCATTAAGTAACTCTACTGAACACACTTCATTAAGTTACTCTACTGAACACACTTCATTAAGTTACTCTACTGAACACCCTTCATTAAGTAATTCTACTGAACACACTTCATTAAGTCACCCTACTGAACAAACTTCATTAAGTCACTCTACTGAACACACTTCATTAAGTAATTCTACTGAACACACTTCATTAAGTCACCCTACTGAACAAACTTCATTAAGTCACCCTACTGAACACACTTCATTAAGTCACCCTACTGAACAAACTTCATTAAGTTACTCTACTGAACACACTTCATGAAGTTACTCTACTGAACACCCTTCATTAAGTAACTCTACTGAACACCCTTCATTAAGTTACTCTACTGAACACACTTCATTAAGTAATTCTACTGAACACCCTTCATTAAGTTACTCTACTGAACACACTTCATTAAGTAATTCTACTGAACACCCTTCATTAAGTAACTCTACTGAACACCCTTCATTAAGTCACCCTACTGAACAAACTTCATTAAGTTACTCTACTGAACACACTTCATTAAGTTACTCTACTGAACACACTTCATTAGATAACCAACTGAACACCCCTCATTAAGTTACTCTAATGAACACCCCTTATTAAGTTACCCTACTGAACACCCTTCATTAAGTAATTCTACTGAACACACTTCATTAAGTTACTCTACTGAACACCCTTCATTAAGTTACTCTACTGAACACCCTTCATTAATTAATTCTACTGAACACACTTCATTAAGTTACTCTACTGAACACCCTTCATTAAGTAATTCTACTGAACACACTTCATTAAGTTACTCTACTGAACACCCTTCATTAAGTCACCCTACTGAACACACTTCATTAAGTCACCCTACTGAACACTCTTCATTAAGTAATTCTACTGAACACACTTCATTAAGTTACTCTACTGAACACCCTTCATTAAGTCACCCTACTGAACACACTTCATTAAGTTACTCTACTGAACACCCCTCATTAAGTTACTCTAATGAACACCCTTCATTAAGTTACTCTACTGAACACACTTCATTAAGTAATTCTACTGAACACACTTCATTAAGTTACTCTACTGAACACCCTTCATTAAGTTACTCTACTGAACACACTTCATTAAGTCACTCTACTGAACACCCTTCATTAAGTCACTCTACTGAACACACTTCATTAAGTTACTCTACTGAACACCCTTCATTAGGTAACTCTACTGAACGCCCTTCATTAAGTTACTCTACTGAACACCCTTCATTAAGTTACTCTACTGAACACACTTCATTAGGTAACATTACTGAACACCCTTCATTAAGTAATTCTACTGAACACACTTCATTAGGTAACATTACTGAACACCCTTCATTAAGTAATTCTACTGAACACACTTCATTAAGTCACCCTACTGAACATTCTTCATTAGGTAACCCTATTGAATAACCTTCATTAGGTAACATTTCTAAACACCCTTCATTAAGTTACCCTACTGAACAGCCTTTATGATATAATGTTATTGAACACCTTCATTGTGTAACTCTACTGTACACCCTTTATCTTGACAAATATATCTACTACCAGACATAAGTGAAATTTGTTAAAATTACCTCAGATAATGTCAAGGAATCCTGCTTTTCCTGTGAGATTCAACCAGAACCTCTTGGTGCCTATGTATAATCATACTCTACAAAATTTAGAAGTTGTTTTTCCTGTTATGTATGATGTCTATTTTTGATTAAAACTGCTGCATCTGGATGATTTATTCTGACATGGCTTGAGACAGTATAAGCTCTGCAATTACATCTGTTGTAAACTGATGAAATCTCTCTTAATTAATATAGGTAATTAGATAATATGTTTCCATGAATCATGGATGTGGTACCTCAGACTCCATACCAGAGACTTGCACTCCTGAGAAATGATCCACAGTTGCGTTTGAACAGCTATTTGAACTGGCCACCTTCTGCCCATGTGACCCCACAGGATTTGTGTGAGGATGGGTTTTACTATACTGGTCTGGAAGACCGAGTACAGTGTACTCACTGTGGAGGTACACTCAGTCACTGGGAACCTGGAGACATTGTTGCCAATGAACACAGCACACATTTCCCACAGTGTCCATGGGTAGTTTCCAGACGCAACAACCCTCTGTTTCGATCCACAACACAGCAGTGTGGTTTTCCCAACATCAGTGACAGTGGATTTGCTTTTGGACATCAAAGGAGTTCTCCTGGTGTCCCTCTCCAGTACCAGGCATCGTCACATCCAGGGGATGTTCCAGGCACCAACCGACCGAAATACTCAGAATATGCATTAGAAAGTAATCGACTCACAACTTTTAAAGGCTGGCCTTCTCAGCTCAGTCAGAAACCGGCAGCGCTGGCTAAGGGAGGACTCTTTTACCTTGGTAAGAAAACAGAAAAAAGGATCCACTTTCAGTTATATAATGGTATAAATTGTATGTCAACTCTTTTTGGTCTCAGATAAAGAGAAATGCAACTTAAATTAAGCATTTAACTCAGATAACCTAATTTCATTTTGTAATCATTGTATTGTGTGATTTTTCAGATATGAGATGTGATACTAGAATATTGATGCACTCAGTCTGGTATTACAGGCAGAGTGACTTCATGCATGTTTTTCCCTCAAATGCCCTTGTTGTTGGCCTAATTCTATGAGGTGTTGATAGTTTGTTGATTTATTACAGGGCAGGGTGACCGCTGTAAGTGTTTCTACTGTGGCGGAATTCTCTATGACTGGGACATTGGAGATGATATCTGGACAGAGCATGCCAAGTGGATTTCTAAATCAGACACACATTGTAATTTTGATTTGTAAATCTGACACATATTGGCTTTTCATTCCTTAATTAGACATACATTGGACTTTTCATCTGTAAATCTGACATACATTGGAATTTTCATCTCTAAATCTGACATACATTGGACTTTTCATCTCTAAATCTGACTTACATAGGACTTTTCACCTCCAAATTTGACATACATGTATTTTCATTTATAAATCTGACTTACATTGGATTTTTACATCCCTCAATGTGACATACATTAGACTTTTCATCTCTAAATCAGACAAACATTGGACTTTTCATATCCAAATCTGACATACATTGGACTTTTCATCTCTAAATCTGACATACATTGGACTTTTCATCTCTAAATCTGACTTACATAGGACTTTTCATCTCCAAATCTGACATCAATGTGTTTTCATCTACAAATCTGACATACATTGGACTTTTCATCTCTAAATCTGACATACATTGGACTTTTCATCTCCAAATCTGACATACATTGGACTTTTTGTCTCTAAATCTGACTTACATAGGACTTTTCATCTCCAAATCTTACATACATTGGACTTTTCATCGCCAAATCTGACATACATTGGACTTTTCATCTCCAAATCTGACATACATTGGACTTTTCATCTCTAAATCTGACATACATGTATGTTCATTTCTAAATCAGACTTACATTGGACTTTTCATCTCCAAATCTGACACACATTGGACTTTTCATTTCCAAATCTGACATACATGTATGTTCATTTCTAAATACGACTTACATTGGACTTTTCATCTCCAGATCTGACATACATTGGACTTTTCATCTCCAAATCTGACATACATTGGACTTTTCACATACATTGGACTTTTCATCTCAAATCTGACATACATTTTTCATCTCTAAATCTGACATACATTGGACTTTTCATCTCCAAATCTGACATACATTGGACTTTTCATCTCTAAATCTGACATACATTGGACTTTTCATCTCCAAATCTGACATACATTGGACTTTTCATTGAACTTTTTTCATCTCCAAATCTGACATACATTGGACTTTTCATCTCCAAATCTGACATACATTGAACTTTTCATCTCCAGATCTGACATACATTGGACTTTTCATCTGCAAATCTGACATACATTGGACTTTTTTTCTCTAAATTTTACATACATTGGACTTTTTTTCTCCAAATCTGAAATAAATTGGACTTTTCGTTTCTCAATCAGACAAACATTGGACTTTTCATCTACAAATCTGACATACATTGAACTTTTCATCTCCAAATCTGACATACATTGGACTTTTCATCTCCAAATCCGACATACATTGAACTTTTAATCTCCAAATCTGACATACATTGGACTTTTCATCTCCAGATCTGACATACATGTATGTTCATTTCTAAATCAAACTTACATTGGACTTTTCATCTCTAAAACTGACATACATGTATGTTCATTTCTAAATCTGACTTACATTGGACTTTTCATCTCCAAATCTGACATACATTGGAATTTTCATCTCCAGATCTGACATACATTGGACTATTCATCTCCAAATCTGCCATACATTGGACTTTTCATCTACAAATCTGACATACATTGGACTTTTTGTCTCTAAATCTGACATATATTGGACTTTTCATCTCCAAATCTGACACACATTGGACTTTTCATCTCCAAATCTGACATACATTGGACTTTTCATCTCCAAATCTGACATCAATGTGTTTTCATCTACAAATCTGACATACATTGGACTTTTCATCTCTAAATCTGACATACATTGAACTTTTCATCCCCAAATCTGACATACATTGGACTTTTTGTCTCTAAATCTGACTTACATAGGACTTTTCATCTCCAAATCTTACATACATTGGACTTTTCATCTCCAAATCTGAAATAAATTGGACTTTTCGTTTCTCAATCAGACAAACATTGGACTTTTCATCTCCAAATCTGACATATATTGAACTTTTCATCTCCAAATCTGACATACATTGGACTTTTCATCTCCAAATCTGACATACATTGGACTTTTCATCTCCAAATCTGACATACATTGGACTTTTAATCTCCAAAATCTGACATACATTGGACTTTTCTCTAAATCTTTACATACATTGGACTTTTTCTCCAAATCACATACATTGGACTTTTCATTTGGACTTTTCATCTCTAAATCTGACATACATTGGACTTTTCATCTCCAAATCTGACATACATTGGACTTTTCATCTCCAAATCTGACATACATTGGACTTTTCATCTCCAAATCTTACATACATTGGACTTTTCATCTCCAAATCTGACATATATTGAACTTTTCATCTCCAAATCTGACATACATTGGACTTTTCATCTCTAAATCTGACATACATTGGACTTTTCATCTCCAAATCTGACATACATTGGACTTTTCATCTCCAAATCTGAAATAAATTGGACTTTTCGTATCTCAATCATATGACAAAATTACATTGGACTTTTTATCTCCAAATCTGACATACATGTATGTTCATTTCTAAATCTGACTTACATTGGACTTTTCATCTCCAAATCTGACATACATTGGAATTTTCATCTCCAAATCCGACATACATTGAACTTTTAATCTCCAAATCTGACATACATTGGACTTTTCATCTCTACAATTGGACTTTTCTGACATACATTGGACTTTTCATCTCCAAATCTGACATACATTGGACTTTTCATCTCCAAATCTGACATACATTGGACTTTTCATCTCTAAATCTGACATACATTGGACTTTTCATCTCCATATCTGACATACATTGGACTTTTCATCTCCAAATCTGACATACATTGGACTTTTCATCTCTAAATCTGACATACATTGGACTTTTCATCTCCAAATCTGACATACATTGGACTTTTCATCTCCAAATCTGACATACATTGGACTTTTCCTCTCTAAATCTGACATACATTGGACTTTTCATCTCCAAATCTGACATACATTGGACTTTTCATCTCCAAATCTGACATACATTGGACTTTTCATCTCCAAATCTGACATACATTGGACTTTTCATCTCCAAATCTGACATACATTGGACTTTTCATCTCTACATTGGACAAATCTGACATACATTGGACTTTTCATCTCTCAATCTGACATACATTGGACTTTTCATCTACAAATCTGACATACATTGAACTTTTCATCTCCAAATCCGACATACATTGAACTTTTCATCTCCAAATCTGACATACATTGAACTTTTCATCTCCAGATCTGACATACATTGGACTTTTCATCTGACCATTGGATTTTGAAATCTGACATACATGTATGTTCATTTCTAAATCAGACTTACATTGGACTTTTCATCTCTAAATTGACATACATTGTTTTTCATCTCTAAATCTGACATACATTGGACTTTTCATCTCCAAATCTGACATACATTGGACTTTTCATCTCCAAATCTGACATACATTGGACTTTTCATCTCCAAATCTGACATACATTGGACTTTTCATCTACAAATCTGACATACATTGGACTTTTTGTCTCTAAATCTGACATCTATTGGACTTTTCATCTCCAAATCTGACACACATTGGACTTTTTATCTCCAAATCTGACATACATTGGACTTTTCATCTCCAAATCTGACATCAATGTGTTTTCATCTACAAATCTGACATACATTGAACTTTTCATCCCCAAATCTGACATACATTGGACTTTTTGTCTCTAAATCTGACTTACATAGGACTTTTCATCTCCAAATCTGAAATAAATTGGACTTTTCGTTTCTCAATCAGACAAACATTGGACTTTTCATCTCCAAATCTGACATATATTGAACTTTTCATCTCATCTCTAAATCTGACATACATTGAACTTTTCATCTCCAAATCTGACATATATTGAACTTTTCATCTCCAAATCTGACATACGTTGGACTTTTCATCTCTAAATCTGTCATCATTGACATCTGACATACATTGGACTTTTCATCTCTCTGACATACATTGGACTTTTCATCTGAAATACATACATTGGACTTTTCATCTCCAAATCTGACATACATTTTTTCACTCAAATCTGACATACATTGGACTTTTCATCTCCAAATCTGACATACATTGGACTTTTACATCTTTTCATCTCAAATCTGACATACATTGGACTTTTCATCTCCAAATCTGACATACATTGTATTTTCATCCCCAAATCTGACATAACATTTGACTTTTTTTCTCTAAATCTGACTTACATAGGACTTTTCATCTCCAAATCTTACATACATTGGACTTTTCATCTACAAATCTGACATACATTGAACTTTTCATCTCCAAATCTGACATACATTGGACTTTTCATCTCCAAATGTGACTAACATTGGACTTTTCATCTCCAAATCTGACATACGTTGGACTTTTCATCTCTAAATCTGTCATACATTGGACTTTTTGTCTCCAAATCTGACATACATTGGACTTTTCATTTCCAAATCTGACATACATTGTTCATTTCTAAATACGACTTTTCATCTCCAGATCTGACATAGATTGGACTTTTCATCTGCAAATCTGACATACATTGGACTTTTTTTCTCTAAATTTTACATACATTGGACTTTTTTTCTCCAAATCTGAAATAAATTGGACTTTTCGTTTCTCAATCAGACAAACATTGGACTTTTCATCTACAAATCTGACATACATTGAACTTTTCATCTCCAAATCTGACATACATTGGACTTTTCATCTCCAAATCCGACATACATTGAACTTTTAATCTCCAAATCTGACATACATTGGACTTTTCATCTCCAGATCTGACATACATGTATGTTCATTTCTAAATCAGACTTACATTGGACTTTTCATCTCTAAAACTGACATACATGTATGTTCATTTCTAAATCTGACTTACATTGGACTTTTCATCTCCAAATCTGACATACATTGGAATTTTCATCTCCAGATCTGACATACATTGGACTATTCATCTCCAAATCTGCCATACATTGGACTTTTCATCTACAAATCTGACATACATTGGACTTTTTGTCTCTAAATCTGACATATATTGGACTTTTCATCTCCAAATCTGACACACATTGGACTTTTCATCTCCAAATCTGACATACATTGGACTTTTCATCTCCAAATCTGACATCAATGTGTTTTCATCTACAAATCTGACATACATTGGACTTTTCATCTCTAAATCTGACATACATTGAACTTTTCATCCCCAAATCTGACATACATTGGACTTTTTGTCTCTAAATCTGACTTACATAGGACTTTTCATCTCCAAATCTTACATACATTGGACTTTTCATCTCCAAATCTGAAATAAATTGGACTTTTCGTTTCTCAATCAGACAAACATTGGACTTTTCATCTCCAAATCTGACATATATTGAACTTTTCATCTCCAAATCTGACATACATTGGACTTTTCATCTCCAAATCTGACATACATTGAACTTTTCATCTCCAGATCTGACATACATTGGACTTTTCATCTCTAAAACTGATATACATTGGACTTTTCATCTACATATCAGACATACATTAGACTTTTTTTCTCCAAATCTGAAATAAATTGGACTTTTCGTTTCTCAATCAGACAAACATTGGACTTTTCATCTACAAATCTGACATACATTGAACTTTTCATCTCCAAATCTGACATACATTGGACTTTTCATCTCCAAATCCGACATACATTGAACTTTTAATCTCCAAATCTGACATACATTGGACTTTTCATCTCCAGATCTGACATACATGTATGTTCATTTCTAAATCTGACTTACATTGGACTTTTCATCTCCAAATCTGACATACATTGGACTTTTTGTCTCTAAATCTGACTTACATAGGACTTTTCATCTCCAAATCTTACATACATTGGACTTTTCATCTCCAAATCTGACATACATTGGACTTTTCATCTCCAAATCTGACATACATTGGACTTTTCATCTCCAAATCTGACATACATTGAACTTTTCATCTCCAGATCTGACATACATTGGACTTTTCATCTGCAAATCTGACATACATTGGACTTTTCATCTCCAAATCTGACATCATTGGACTTTTCATCTCCAAATCTGACATACATCTTTTTGACTTTTCACATTTGACATACATTGGACTTTTCATTTCTAAATCAGACTTACATTGGACTTTTCATCTCCAAATCTGACATACATTGGACTTTTCATCTCTAAATCTGCATACATTGGACTTTTCATCTCCAAATCTGACATACATTGGACTTTTCATCTCCAAATCTGACATACATTGGACTTTTCATCTCAAAATCTGACATACATTGGACTTTTCATCTCCAAATCTGACATACATTGGACTTTTCATCTCCAAATCTGACATACATTGGACTTTTCATCTCCAAATTTCATCTCTTTTCATCTCTAAATCTGACATACATTGGACTTTTCATCTCTGACAAATCTGACATACATTGGACTTTTCATCTCCAAATCTGACATACATTGGACTTTTCATCTCTAAATCTGACATACATTGGACTTTTCATCTCTATCTGACACTTTTGGACTTTTTTTGTCATCTCCAAATCTGACATACATTGGACTTTTCATCTCTAAATCTGACATACATTGGACTTTTCATCTCCAAATCTGACATACACACATTGGACTTTTCATTTTCATCTCCAAATCTGACATACATTGGACTTTTCATCTCCAAATCTGACATACATTGGACTTTTCATCTCTAAATCTGACATACATTGGACTTTTCATCTCCAAATCTGACATACATTGGACTTTTCATCTCCAAATCTGACATACATGATTTTCATCTCCAAATCTGACATACATTGGACTTTTCATCTCCAAATCTGACATACATTGGACTTTTCATCTCCAAATCTGACATACATTGGAACTTTTCATCTCTAAATCTACATTTGGACTTTTCATCTCCAAATCTGACATACATTGGACTTTTCATCTCCAAATCTGACATACATTGGACTTTTCATCTCTAAATCTGACATACATTGGACTTTTCATCTCCAAATCTGACATACATTGGACTTTTCATCTCTACATTGGACTTTTCATCTCTAAATCTGACATACATTGGACTTTTCATCTCCAAATCTGACATACATTGGACTTTTCATCTCCAAATCTGACATACATTGGACTTTTCATCTCCAGATCTGACATACATTGGACTTTTCATCTCCAAATCTGACATACATTGGACTTTTCATCTCCAAATCTGACATACATTGGACTTTTCATCTCCAAATCTGACATACATTGGAATTTTCATCTCAAAATCTGACATACATTGAACTTTTAATCTCCAAATCTGTCATACATTGGACTTTTCATCTCCAAATCTGACATACATTGGACTTTTCATCTCCAAATCTGACATACATTGGAATTTTCCTCTCTAAATCTGACATACATTGGACTTTTCATCTCCAAATCTTACATACATTGGACTTTTCATCTCCAAATCTGACATACATTGGACTTTTCATCTCCAAATCTGACATACATTGGACTTTTCATCTCCAAATCTGACATACATTGGACTTTTCATCTCCAAATCTGACATACATTGGACTTTTCATCTCAAATCTTACATTGGACTTTTCATCTCCAAATCTGACATACATTGGACTTTTCATCTCCAAATCTGACATACATTGGACTTTTCATCTCTAAATCTGACATACATTGGACTTTTCATCTCCAAATCTGACATACATTGGACTTTTCATCTCCAAATCTGACATACATTGTACTTTTCATCCCCAAATCTGACATACATTGGACTTTTTGTCTCTAAATCTGACATACATAGGACTTTTCATCTCCAAATCTGACATACATTGGACTTTTCATCTCCAAATCTGACATACATTGAACTTTTAATCCCCAAATCTGACATACATTGGACTTTTTGACATACATTGGACTTTTCATCTCTAAATCTGACTTACATAGGACTTTTCATCGCCAAATCTGACTTACATTGGACTTTTCATCTCCAAATCTGACATACATTGGACTTTTCATCTCTAAATCTGCATACATTGGACTTTTCATCTCCAAATCTGACATACATTGGACTTTTCATTTCATCTCCAAATCTGAATCTGACATACATTGACACTTTTTTCATCTCCAAATCTGACATACATTGGACTTTTCATCTCCAAATCTGACATACATTGGACTTTTCATTTCTAAATCTGACTTACATTGGACTTTTCATCTCCAAATCTGACATACATTGGACTTTTCATCTCCAAATCTGACATACATTGGACTTTTTGTCTCGAAATCTGACATACATTGGACTTTTCATTTCTTAATCAGACAAACATTGGACTTTTCATTTCTTAATCAGACAAACATTGGACTTTTCATCTCCAAATCTGACATACATTGGACTTTTTGTCTCTAAAACTGACATACATTGGACTTTTCATCTCCAAATCTGACATACATTGGAGTTTTCATATGCAAATCTGACACACACTGGACTTTTCATCTCCAAATCTGACATACATTGGACTTTTCATCTCCAAATCTGACATACATCATCTCCAAATCTGACATACATTGGACTTTTCATCTCCAAATCTGACATACATTGGACTTTTCATCTGCAAATCTGACATACATTGGACTTTTTTTCTCTAAATTTTACATACATTGGACTTTTTTTCTCCAAATCTGAAATAAATTGGACTTTTCGTTTCTCAATCAGACAAACATTGGACTTTTCATCTCCAAATCTGACATACATTGGACTTTTCATCTCCAAATCTGACATACATTGGACTTTTCATCTCCAAATCTGACATACATTGAACTTTTCATCTCCAGATCTGACATACATTGGACTTTTCATCTGCAAATCTGACATACATTGTACTTTTCATCTCCAGATCTGACATACATTGGACTTTTCATCTCTAAATCTGTCATACATTGGACTTTTCATCTCCAAATCTGACATACATTGGACTTTTCATCTCCAAATCTGACTTTTCATCTCCAAATCTGACATATATTGAAATTTTCATCTCCAAATCTGACATACATTGGACTTTTCATCTCTAAATCTGACATACATTGGACTTTTCATCTTTTCCAAATCTGACATACATTGTACTTTTCATCTCCAAATCTGACATACATTGGACTTTTCATCTCCAAATCTGACATACATTGGACTTTTCATCTCCAATGACATACATTGGACTTTTCATCTCCAAATCTGACATACATTGTACTTTTCATCTCTAAATCTGACATACATTGGACTTTTCATCTCCAAATCTGACATACATTGGACTTTTCATCTCCAAATCTGACATACATTGGACTTTTCATCTCCAAATCTGACATACATTGGACTTTTCATCTCCAAATCTGACATACATTGGACTTTTCATCTCCAATCTGACATACATTGGACATCTCCAAATCTGACATACATTGGACTTTTCATCTCCAAATCTGACATACATTGGACTTTTCATCTCCAAATCTGACATACATTGGACTTTTCATCTCCACATCTGACATACATTGGACTTTTCATCTCCAAATCTGACATACATTGGACTTTTTTTCTCTAAATTTTACATACATTGGACTTTTTCTCTCCAAATCTGACATACATTGGACTTTTCATCTACAAATCAGACATACATTGGACTTTTTTTCTCTAAATCTGACATACATTGGACTTTTCATCTCCAAATCTGACATACATTGGACTTTTCATCTCCAAATCTGACATACATTGGACTTTTCATATCCAAATCTGACATACATTGGACTTTTCATCTCAAAATCTGACATACAATGGACTTTTCATCTCTAAATCTGACATACATTGGACTTTTCATCTCCAAATCTGACATACATTGGACTTTTCATCTCCAAATCTGACATACATTGGACTTTTCATCTCCAAATCTGACATACATTGGACTTTTTTCATCTCTAAATCTGACATACATTGGACTTTTCATCTCCAAATCTGACATACATTGGACTTTTCATCTCCAAATCTGACATACATTGGACTTTTCATCTCCAAATCTGACATACATTGGACTTTTCATCTCCAAATCTGACACACATTGGACTTTTCATCTCCAAATCTGACATACATTGGACTTTTCATCTCCAAATCTGACATACATGTATGTCCATTTCTAAATCTGACTTACATTGGACTTTTCATCTCTAAATCTGACATACATTGGACTTTTCATCTCCAAATCTGAAATAAATTGGACTTTTCGTTTCTCAATCAGACAAACATTGGACTTTTCATCTCCAAATCTGACATATATTGAACTTTTCATCTCCAAATCTGACATACATTGGACTTTTCATCTCCAAATCTGACATACATTGAACTTTTCATCTCCAGATCTGACATACATTGGACTTTTCATCTGCAAATCTGACATATGACATACATTGGACTTTTCATCTCTAAATCTGACATACATTGGACTTTTCGTTTCATCTCCAAATCTGACTTACATTGGACTTTTCATCTCCAAATCAGACAAATATTGGACTTTTCATCTCCAAATCTGACATATATTGAACTTTTCATCTCCAAATCTGACATACATTGGACTTTTCATCTCCAAATGTGACTAACATTGGACTTTTCATCTCCAAATCCGACTTACATTGGACTTTTCGTTTCTTAATCAGACATACATTCTTTTCATCTCAAATCTGGACTTTTCATCTCCAAATCTGACATATGTTGGACTTTTCATCTCCAAATCTGACACACATTGGACTTTTCATCTCCAAATCTGACATACATTGGACTTTTCATCTCCAAATCTGACATACATGTATGTTCATTTCTAAATCTGACTTACATTGGACTTTTCATCTCCAAATCTGACATACATTGGACTTTTCATCTCTAAATCTGACATACATTGGACTTTTAATCTCCAAATCTGACATACATTGGACTTTTCATCTCCAAATCTGACATACATTAGACTGTTCATCTCCAAATCTGACATACATTGGACTTTTCATCTCTAAAACTGACATACATTGGACTTTTTGTCTCTAAATCTGAAATATATTGGACTTTTCATCTCTAAATCTGTCATACATTGGACTTTTCATCTCCAAATCTGACATAGATTGGACTTTTCATATCCAAATCTGACACACATTGGACTTTTCATCTCCAAATCTGACATACATTGGACTTTTCATCTCTAAATCTGACATACATTGGACTTTTCATCCCCAAATCTGACATACATTGGACTTTTTGTCTCTAAATCTGACTTACGTAGGACTTTTCATCTCCAAATCTGACATACATTGGACTTTTTTTCTCTAAATCTGACATACATTTGACTTTTCGTTTCTCAATCAGACAAACATTGGACTTTTCATCTACAAATCTGACATACATTGAACTTTTCATCTCCAAATCCGACATACATTGAACTTTTCATCTCCAAATCTGACATACATTGAACTTTTCATCTCCAGATCTGACTTTTCATACATTGGACTTTTCATTTCTAAAATCTGACATATCAAATCTCCACTTACATTGGACTTTTCATCTCTCTGAAATTTTCATCTGACATACATTGGACTTTTCATTTCTAAATCTGACTTACATTGGACTTTTCATCTCCAAATCTGACATACATTAGACTGTTCATCTCCAAATCTGACATACATTGGACTTTTCATCTCTAAATCTGACATACATTGGACTTTTCATCTCTAAATCTGACATACATTGGACTTTTCATCTCTAAATCTGACATATATTGGACTTTTCATCTCCAAATCTGACATACATTGGACTTTTCATCTCCAAATCTGACACACATTGGACTTTTCATCTCCAAATCTGACATACATGTATGTTCATTTCTAAATACGACTTACATTGGAATTTTCATCTCTAAATTAGACATACATTGGACTTTTTGTCTCGAAATCTGACATACATTGGACTTTTCGTTTCTTAATCAGACTTACATTGGACTTTTCATCTCCAAATCTGACATACATTGGACTTTTCATCTCCAAATCTGACATACATGTATGTTCATTTCTAAATCAGACTTACATTGGACTTTTCATCTCTAAAACTGACATACATGTATGTTCATTTCTAAATCTGACTTACATTGGACTTTTCATCTCCAAATCTGACATACATTGGACTTTTCATCTCCAAATCTGACATACATTGAACTTTTCATCTCCAGATCTGACATACATGTATGTTCATTTCTAAATCAGACTTACATTGGACTTTTCATCTCTAAATCAGACATACATTGGACTTTTTGTCTCTAAATCTGACAAATATTGGACTTTTCGTTTCTTAATCAGACAAACATTGGACTTTTTATCTCCAAATCTGACATACATTGGATTTTTGTCTCTAAAACTGACATACCTCGGACTTTTCATCTCTAAATCTGACATACATTGGACTTTTCATCTCCAAATCTGACATACATTGGACTTTTCATATCCAAATCTGACACACATTGGACTTTTCATCTCCAAATCTGACATACATTGGACTTTTCATCTCTAAATCTGTCATACATTGGACTTTTTGTCTCCAAATCTGACATACATTGGACTTTTCATCTACAAATCTGACATACATTGGACTTTTTGTCTCTAAATCTGACATACATTGGACTTTTCATCTCCAAATCTGACATAGATTGGACTTTTCATCTCCAAATCTGACATATTGGACTTTTCATCTCTAAATCTGACATACATTGGACTTTTCATCTCTAAATCTGACATACATTGGACTTTTCATCTCTAAATCTGTCATACATTGGACTTTTCATATCCAAATCTGTCATACATTGAACTTTTCATCTCTAAATCAGACATACATTGGACTTTTCGTCTCTTAATGTGACATTCATTGGACTTTTCATCTCTAAATCTAACATACACTGATTTTTTTTATCTCCAAATCTGACACACATTGGACTTTTCATCTCCAAATCTGACATACATGTATGTTCATTTCTAAATCCGACAAACATTGGAGTTTTTGTCTCTAAAACTGACATACATAGGACTTTTCATCTCTAAATCTGACATACATTGGACTTTTCATCTCTAAATCTGACATACATTGGACTTTTCATCTCCAAATCTGACATACATTGGACTTTTCATCTCCAAATCTGACATCAATGTGCTTTCATCTACAAATCTGACATACATTGGACTTTTCATCTCTAATCCATTAGACTTTTCTTCTCTAAATCTGACTTACATAGGACTTTTCATCTCCAAATCTGACTTACATTGGACTTTTCATCTCCAAATCTGACATACATTGGACTTTTCATCTCTAAATCTGACATACATTGGACTTTTCATCTCCAAATCTGACATACATTGGACTTTTCATCTCTAAATCTGACATACATTGGACTTATCATCTCCAAATCTGACATCAATGTGATATCAGATACAAATCTGTCATACATTGGACTTTTCATCTCTAAATCTGACATACATTGGACTTTTCATCTCCAAATCTGACATACATTGGACTTTTCATCTCTCTAAATCCGACTTATATTGGACTTTTCATCTCCAGATCTGACATACATTGGACTTTTCATCTCTAAATCTGTCATACATTGGACTTTTCATCTCCAAATCTGACATACATTGGACTTTTCATCTCCAAATCTGACATACATTGGACTTTTCCTCTCTAAATCTGACATACATTGGACTTTTCATCTCCAAATCTTACATACATTGGACTTTTCATCTCTAAATCTGACATACATGTATGTTTATTTCTAAATCCGACTTACATTGGACTTTTCATCTCTAAAACTGACATACATTGGACTTTTCATCTCCAAATCTGACATACATGTATTTTCATTTCTAAATCCGACTTACATTGGACTTTTCATCTCCAGATCTGACATACATTGGACTTTTCATCTCCAAATCTGACATACATTGGACTTTTCATCTCTAAATCTGACATACATTGAACTTTTAATCTCCAAATCTGACATACATTGGACTTTTCATCTCCAGATCTGACATAGATTGGACTTTTCATCTCCAAATCTGACATACATAGGACTTTTCATCTCTAAATCTGACATACATTGGACTTTTCATCTCCAAATCTGAAATCGACATACATTGAACTTTTAATCTCCAAATCTGACATACATTGGACTTTTCATCTCCAAATCTGACATACATTGGACTTTTCATCTCCAAATCTGACATACATTGGACTTTTCATCTCCAAATCTGACATACATTGGACTTTTCATCTCTAAATCTGACATACATTGAACTTTTCATCACCAAATCTGACATACATTGGACTTTTTGTCTCTAAATCTGACTTACATTGGACTTTTCATCTCCAAATCTGACATACATTGGACTTTTCATCTCTACATTGGACTTTTCATATGCAAATCTGACACACATTTTTTCATCTCTAAATCCGACATACATTGGACTTTTCATCTCTAAATCTGACATACATTGGACTTTTCATCTCTAAATCTGACATACATTGGACTTTTCATCTCTAAATCTGACATATGTTGGACTTTTCATCTCTAAATCTGACATACATTGGACTTTTCATCTCTAAATCTGACATACATTGGACTTTTCATCTCTAAATCTGACTTACATAGGACTTTTCATCTCCAAATCTGACATACATTGGACTTTTCATCTACAAATCTGACATACATTGGACTTTTTGTCTCTAAATCTGACATACATTGGACTTTTCATCTACAAATCTGACATACATTGGACTTTTTGTCTCTAAAACTGACATACATAGGACTTTTCATCTCTAAATCTGACATACATTGGACTTTTCATCTCCAAATCTGACATACATTGGACTTTTCATCTCCAAATCTGACATACATTGGACTTTTTGTCTCTAAAACTGACATACATAGGACTTTTCATCTCTAAATCTGACATACATTGGACTTTTTGTCTCTAAAACTGACATACATTGGACTTTTCATCTCTAAATCTGACATACATTGGACTTTTCATCTCCAAATCTGACATACATTGGACTTTTCATCTCTAAATCTTACATACATTGGACTTTTCATCTCCAAATCTGACATACATTGGACTTTTTGTCTCTTGACATACAATCCGACTTACATTGGACTTTTCATCTCTAAAACTGACATACATTGGACTTTTTGTCTCGAAATCTGACATACATTGGACTTTTCGTTTCTTAATCAGACTTACATTGGACTTTTCATCTCCAAATCTGACATACATTGGACTTTTCATCTCCAAATCTGACATACATGTATGTTCATTTGTAAATCCGACTTACATTGGACTTTTCATCTCCAAATCTGACATACGTTGGACTTTTCATCTCTAAATCTGTCATACATTGTTTTCATACATTGGACTTTTCATCTCTAAATCTGACATACATTGGAATTTTCATCTCTAAATCTGACATACATTGGACTTTTCATCTCTAAATCTGACATACATTGACTTTTCATCTCCAAATCTGACATACATTGGACTTTTCATCTTTTCATCTCTAAATCTGACATACATTGGACTTTTCATCTCTAAATCTGACATACATTGGACTTTTCATCTCCAAATCTGACATACATTGGACTTTTCATCTTCATTGAACTTTTCATCTCCAAATCTGACATACATTGGACTTTTCATCTCTAAAACTGACATACATTGGACTTTTCATCTCTAAATCTGACTTACATAGGACTTTTCATCTCCAAATCTGACATACATGTATTTTCATTTATAAATCTGACATACATTGGACTTTTCATCTCTAAATCTGACATACATTGGACTTTTCATCTCCAAATCTGACATACACTGGACTTTTCATCTCTAAATCTGTCATACATTGGACTTTTTGTCTCCAAATCTGACATACATTGGACTTTTTGTCTCTAAAACTGACATACATAGGACTTTTCATCTCTAAATCTGACATACATTGGACTTTTCATCTCCAAATCTGACATACATTGGACTTTTCATATCCAAATCTGACACACATTGGACTTTTCATCTCCAAATCTGACATACATGTATGTTCATTTCTAAATACGACTTACATTGGACTTTTCATCTCTAAATTAGACATACATTGGACTTTTTGTCTCGAAATCTGACATACATTGGACTTTTCGTTTCTTAATCAGACAAACATTGGACTTTTCATCTGCAAATCTGACATACATTGGACTTTTTGTCTCCAAATCTGACATACATTGGACTTTTCATCTCTAAATCTGACATACATTGGACTTTTCATTTCTGAAACTGACATACATTGGACTTTTCATCTCCAAATCTGACATACATGTATGTTCATTTCTAAATCTGACATACATTGGACTTTTCATCTCTAAATCAGACATACATTGGACTTTTTGTCTCTAAATCTGACAAATATTGGACTTTTCGTTTCTTAATCAGACAAACATTGGACTTTTTATCTCCAAATCTGACATACATTGGACTTTTTGTCTCTAAAACTGACATACATAGGACTTTTCATCTCTAAATCTGACATACATTGGACTTTTCATCTCCAAATCTGACATACATTGGACTTTTCATATCCAAATCTGACACACATTGGACTTTTCATCTCCAAATCTGACATACATGTATGTTCATTTCCAAATACGACTTACATTGGACTTTTCATCTCTAAATTAGACATACATTGGACTTTTTGTCTCGAAATCTGACATACATTGGACTTTTCGTTTCTTAATCAGACAAACATTGGACTTTTCATCTCCAAATCTGACATACATTGGACTTTTTGTCTCTAAAACTGACATACATTGGACTTTTCATCTCGAGATCCGACATAGATTGGACTTTTCATCTCCAAATCTGACATATTGGACTTTTCATCTCTAAATCTGACATACATTGGACTTTTCATCTCCAAATCTGACATACATTGGACTTTTCATCTCTAAATCTGTCATACAGTGGACTTTTCATATCCAAATCTGTCATACATTGAACTTTTCATCTCTAAGTCAGATATACATTAGGCTTTTCGTCTCTTAATGTGACATTCATTGGACTTTTCATCATTAAATCTAACATACAATGATTTTTCATCGTTGAATCTTACAAAATTGATTGTGCTTTTGTATCTTTCTCACCTGTACTTAAGGATAATGTTTTACCAATTTGATTTTAAACTTTTGTGTTTTAGGACCTTCAACAAGCACAAAGTCAAGGTATGGCATATTGTAGTTTTAACTTGGTGTAAATTCAATGTTGTTTTCTGGCATTATCTTCCTTTTGAATTGACTATAATCACACCTAAAATCATGTTATATGTAATGATGATGTGTGTGTACTAGTATGAGGCTGATGAGATGAGTGCTGGTGTGAAGGTATGTATGATTTCCTGGAGAGTTCTGCAGCAGATATGGACATTTTTTCATAACTATGTCTCTTGTTTCTTGGTTTTCAAATAAAAAAACTCATACTCTGTAATGAAAAAATCTTCATCACTATCTTTTTATTTCGGAAGTCATATGGCGTATCCAAAGAAGTATAACTGAAGAAACTGGAAACAAAGCCCAGTTAAACCTTCTCTGTTGCTAGCTTTAATATTTGTTCAATGAGTGGTGAAGTCATCAAGCTTTGGTGTTTGTTCACTGAGACCTAAAATCATCAAGCTTTGGCGTTTGTTCACTGAAACCTAAAGTCATCAAGCTTTGGCGTTTGTTCACTGAGACCTAAAGTCATCAAGCTTTGGCGTTTGTTCACTGAGACCTAAAGTCATCAAGCTTTGGTGTTTGTTCACTGTGACCTAAAGTCATCAAGCTTTGGCGTTTGTTCACTGAAACCTAAAGTCATCAAGCTTTGGCGTTTGTTCACTGAAACCTAAAGTCATCAAGCTTTGGCGTTTGTTCACTGAGACCTAAAGTCATCAAGCTTTGGCGTTTGTTCACTGAAACCTAAAGTCATCAAGCTTTGGTGTTTGTTCACTGTGACCTAAAATCATCAGGCTTTGGCGTTTTTTCTCTGATGCATGAAGTCATCAGAGTCTCTTCTCCTCATAACTGTTATCTGTTATTTTAGAGTGCTGGCTTTAGACTGACTGGTCTGACCATAGTCATTTTTTTGACCATTTAGAAGTGAATCTCATATTAAAAAATATATATATATATACATTTAAAGTCAAATGATTCATCATAGAAATTACTTACCAGTAGTTTTCATATGCATTTGGTCTGGAAGAATTTTCTTTGTATTTTGGGCTGAAAGTGGTATACAATAGAGAGTAATGTTTTAATCATAAATTACTTAAAATTGTGTTTCATTTGAATATACAAATGCATCAAAATTATATAGAAATGATCTGTCACATTCATTTTGAAGATTATTCAGCTTTCTACTACAGTTAATTTTGAATTGATTAATGATGTATTTTGTAGGAAAATGGTAATGAAAGACAGGAAGGCTTGTTCATTATATTTGTTGTAGTTTGAGGAAGACATTATATTCTACAAGGTCATCTGACCCATTTGTTCACGATGACCTATTAGTCATTGAGATTCATCCGTCAACATGCGCCATCTGCCAGGCGTAAACTTTTGACATTTCAAATTTCTTCTCAAGTTCAACCAGTGAAAATGAGGTCAAACTTGCATGACATGATCCTGAGATGGTCCTGACCAAGTGTTGTTATTTTTCTGGTCTGTCTGAAATCAAAGATGGCTGCCATGGTGGCTGTCTTGAAGAACATGTTTTAAACTTATTCTCCATTTTCACTGGTGCCAATGAGCTAAAAATTGTTGGAAATGATTAGGAAAGGTAGCCAACAAAGTGTTCTTTTGTTGACTTTGTCAAAACTTCGACACAACAGCCGGGGAGGGCATTTTGTTACAAGGATTTTGCAATCATACTTTTCCATTGCAACACCTATTTCAAACTGAGAACTTAAATATCAAAAAATAGGTAACATTTGTTACTGTTACCTATTCCTCTCCAAAACTACCATCTTAATCATGGAAAACAGCTTCTTAGTAAGATTTCATTCAAAGTAGAAAAAATCATCCTTCTCCGTGTTTTTGTAGTCAGAAGACTGTTAAGGCCCGTGGGCCTCTTGTCTTCTGATTCAGCATTTCTTTCCTGGTTTCTCACAGAAATCAGGTACTAGTATAACTTTTATGGCATATCGGAACAAATTTAGAAAATCCTTTAAGATAATTCTTGCTTGTGTTCAGTAATGATTTGAAATAGACACTTTTTGGTGTATTTTGATTTAGGTGTTACAATGGTGTGTGCTGAAGATGTACCATCTGGGTCATTCCAATTTCAAAATGAGGCACGGCTTGTGTCACCAGCATCAAACCCACAAACAGGTCTGCCAAGCTTGTCAGCTGGTTTCCAGAGTTCTGCTACATCATCAGTTATGCCCCCACAAGGATCCTCAGATTTTCATCAAACAGCACCCAAGACTGTGGATGTATCATCACCATCGTCAGCAAAACCTTCAACAGATTCATCAAGTCAGGAGGCATCACATTCATCAGACACAGACCAGCTAGGGTCAAGTGGCTCAGGTAACTACTGATAAAATGGTGTCTGTCTTTTTGATTACAGAGTTAATGCCTTTTGTCGACATTGTCCCTGATAATTTGTGCTACATACTCTTTCACCTTTCCATGTATAAAATACAACATTGTGGGATTGATATAATACACACACTTTCCTGAGGATTTTGAATTATTTCTTGTTCATACAACACACCCATGTTGAATTACTTTTCAACACTTTTGCACACAGATATATTTCTGTTGATGTTACAGTTAACAGGCATTTCAATTTTCTTGTTTAATATTGGGGGGAAAAAAGCACTTGTGAAACTTTACCATCATTCAATTTGTCAAAATGTATTTCAGTGTAATTATCATTAATTCATTAAGAGATTTTATTTCATTATAGTTTTGGTTTAAAAGTAAGTTTTACTCTAATCAAAACCTGGAGCTCATGGATAGGGGTAAATGTTTTACCGGAATAGCCCTTAAAACCCTGAAGCCCTATAGTTGAGTAAATGTTTCACTTGAATAGCCCTTAAAAAACCCTAGAGTCCGAGGATGGAGTATGTTTTACTTGAATAGCTTTAAAAAAACAGGAGCCCGAGTGGAGGATTAATGTTTCACGGAATAGCCTGAAAAAACTGGAGCTTGAGGATGTGGCACTTACAATGCCCTCACTCTTGTTAACCTGGATAGAAGTGGCTGAGAGATCTTCTGTTTCAAATCTGAACAAGGTCTTGCAGAAGGATGAGTGTGTTTCCACCACAATGAGACCAGCCTGTAAAAATGTCTTTTATGTTCCAGATATAAAAAGTATAATGGAAGAAAACCAGAAGCTGAAGGATGAGAGGACATGTAAGATCTGTATGGATGAAGAAGTCAGTATTCTGTTTCTGCCATGTGGTCACATGGCTTGTTGTGCAGGTTGTTCTGTTAGTGTCCAGGACTGTCCAATCTGTCGAGCTGATATTGTACAGAGAATTAAAGCTTACTGGTCTCTTTGATTCCAAAGAACGATGAAAATACTGGATTGAACTCCGGCTTATAATTCTGAACTGAAATTTATATTTTACGTGTAACTTTATTTAATAAGAATATTTTCTCATATTTATTCAGGATGTTTGCTGTTTGTGACAACTTTGGGTTATTAATGGTCATTTTAGATGATAATCATGATTTTAAGCTCACCTAGTCCTTCAAAACCAGTGAGCTTAAAGCCATATAGCAGGCATCTACTATTCATCCATACCTCATCCATCTGTCAACTATTTTTTCCAAATTGCTGTTTGTTGTAAACGATTAAGCAGATTTTGACCATATTTTGTCAGAAGCATTCTTGGGGGTAAAGCAAGTAAATTTGGTATAAATGGTGAATCCCTAAGTGGCCTGAGGGGTAAGGCCCAAAAGGGGAAACAGAGTAAATGCTTTAAAAATCTTTTTCCTCCTGTAGGAAAGATTAAATTTGTCCCAAATTTGGTCTGGAACATTCTTGGGAAAAGGGGAATTAATTTTGTACAAACTGTGGGTCTTTGCCCCTAGGGGCAGGAGAGGCAGGGCCCAATAGGGTAATGAGCATATTAATTAAATTTATTCTTCTGTAGGAATGGTAGAATTCTGTCTCAATTTGAAATGAAGCATGAATGGTTTTGCTGACCCACTAAGGAAATTGTTTATGCTGTGTGCTGGAAATTTAGACTTAATAGTCCTTTAGTTTGGATGGAGCAGTTTCAGCCAAAGCCTGGTGAGCGATACAGGCCTTCAGGCCCAATGGGCCTCTTGCTTATATGTTGCTAGCATCTTCATGCCAGGCTTTGATTTGACTTTACAGTAGTTCACCTATGTTGCTTGACACTGAAAAAGTTTAGCAAATGTTTTGTAAAATGTCAGTTGTTTAATAGTTATCTTTGTTACTTACTAGTAGATTCATGTCAGATTTTCAAACAGTTTTGATTGGCAATTTTTGTTTTTTGACTCACCTGCTCGAATTGCAATAAGCTTGGCAGAAAGGTCTATCTGGCATAAACCTTTCCTTTCATACAACTTTTTCCTCAGTAACTAAAAGGCCAAGGGTACTGATATTGGGCCCTTAGCATTATATTAGGCTACTATGTTTCTCTTATGGTGTCCTACAAAGTTTGCTAAAAGAAATGACCTTGACCAGTCTTCAAAGTCACAGGGGTCAAATGTGTTAAAACGTTTAAACAATTTCTAATGAAATATAGAAAATCCTAGAATCATTATATTTGGCCAGTATGTTCCTTTTATGAAGTCTAAGAAAGTTTGCAAAACAGAAATGACCTTGCCCCATAGTCAAGGTAACAGGGGTCAAATGTGTTAAACCTTTAAATTGCATTTTCTGATGATCCAAAACATCTAGGATAGTGATATAATTCCAAAATAGGTTCTCAATGATGCCTGGTAATATTTGAGACCAGAAATGACCTTGACCCATATTCAAGGTCACAACAGTCAAATGTGTTAAACCTTTGAACAACTTCTGATTAAGCTAAAGGCTTAGGATCATAATATTTTTCCAAAACGTTCCCTTAATGGTGCCCACATAGTGTGTGAAAAAATAGCTTGACCCATAATGATATTTATGGTCATTGGGGTTAGATTTGGTAAAATAGTTAATCAACTTCTTCTGATTAGCCAAAAACCCATCATATTTGGCCATTAAAGGCTTATATACAAATGACTTATTTTGGACTACTAAGGGACAGAACCCATATGGAGTAATTTGTCATATTGCTTTAAGCATCTACTGTGGAACATATGCACAGATATTGTACAGTTGGTCATAATGATCCAGGTGAGTGATACAGGCCCTCTGGGCCTCTTGTTATGTTAACAGATACATGTATAGGATCAATGAAGTAGTAATGACAGTACAGATACGTATATTTTCAAATTTTCATATATCTTTTCCAGTAATTTGCAACCAATGACATATTTGACCAAACTGTCATTATTACCTATTAGATATATGATTGTGGCTTTCTTTATACCCCCATGCAATGAAGTTGGAGGAGGGAGGGGTTCTACTGGAATCATCTGTCTGTCTGACTGTCTGAAGACAAAAACACACTTTAGCTGGCATTCACTCAGTTTACAATGGAAATTTCTTGATGTGCCCCTTAAAATGACCTTGTGTTTTCCCCCCTTTCAGAGAGTTATATCCCTTTTATTTAAAAAATGAGCACAGTTTTTTCCCCGGATGTGTATGTTGAGAAATAGCCAATTTCAGAGCACTCATTCACAGAACAGTACAATTTAACATATTATACAGGCTTTTTCCTTGTTTTTTTTTTCCTCTGGTAATATAGGTTGTCATGGTAACAGGTAACTGTAAACAAGTTTTACTATAAATAGCCATTTCTCCTTGGTAATACAACTGATTTTGTTATTTGACTACGGTCAAACCAGTAGTTGGATACATAACATGTTTCAGAAATGATTATCATGGAAGCACAATCCCACTCTCTGATCGGTCAAAATTTAGATGATATCTGATTTTGACCAATATTTTGTATATAAGAGTATTAGGCTATGCAAAAAATTAATGTTCAAATTTTTGTTTTGTTTTTTCTTTCTTGTTTTTCCCTAGTTTTTTTGTGGAGTTTTTTTTATATAGAGGTCTTTACATCTCGGCAGTGGGGGGATGGGGGTAACATCATGCAAGATATCTGATTCATATTTAGCTGATAGATATCGACATGCAAATTTTTAAGTTTATTAAGAATTCACAATCAAGAAACATGGAAACTTCGTAACAATTGTGAATGGAGACTTATTTTCAAATGATGACAGTGATTTTTTTTTAATAATTTGTTAATTTCTTAATGTGTAATAATTACAATTGTTTGTTATATGTAATAATTGCAATTGTTTGCTATATGTAATAATTGCAATTGTTTGTTATATGTAATTGCAATTGTTTGTTATATGTAATAATTGCAATTGTTTGCTATATGTAATAATTGCAATTGTTTGTTATATGTAATTGCAATTGTTTGTTATATGTAATAATTACAATTGTTTGTAATAATTACAATTGTTTATTATATGTAATAATTACAATTGTTTGTTATATGTAATTACAATTGTTTGTAATATGTAATAATTACAATTGTTTGTTATATGTAATAATTACAATTGTTTGTAATAATTACAATTGTTTGTTATATGTAATTACAATTGTTTGTAATATGTAATAATTACAATTGTTTGTTATATGTAATAATTACAATTGTTTGTAATAATTAATTATGTTATTACAATTGTTTATTATATGTAATTATTACAATTGTTTGTTATATGTAATTAAAATTGTTTGTTATATGTAATTACAATTGTTTATTATATGTAATAAATACAATTGTTTGTTATATGTAATAAATACAATTGTTTATTATATGTAATTACAATTGTTTGTTATATGTAATCATTACAATTGTTTGTAATAATTACAATTGTTTATTATATGTTATTACAATTGTTTGTTATATATAATTACAATTGTTTGTTATATGTAATAAATACAATTGTTTGTTATATGTAATTACAATTGTTTGTTATATGTAATAATTACAATTATTTATTATATGTAATTACAATTGTTTGTTATATGTAATAATTACAATTGTTTGTAATAATTACAATTGTTTATTATATGTAATTACAATTGTTTGTTATATGTAATAAATACAATTGTTTATTATATGTAATTACAATTGTTTGTAATAATTACAATTGTTTGTAATAATTACAATTGTTTATTATATGTAATTACAATTGTTTGTTATATGTAATTACAATTGTTTGTTATATGTAATGATTACAATTGTTTGTAATAATTACAATTGTTTATTATATGTAATTACAATTGTTTGTAATATGTAATTACAATTGTTTGTTATATGTAATAATTACAATTGTTTGTAATAATTACAATTGTTTGTTATATGTAATAATTACAATTGTTTATTATATGTAATTACAATTGTTTGTTATATGTAATCATTACAATTGTTTGTAATAATTACAATTGTTTGTTATATGTAATAATTACAATTGTTTATTATATGTAATTACAATTGTTTGTTATATGTAATCATTACAATTGTTTGTAATAATTACAATTGTTTATTATATGTAATTACAATTGTTTGTTATATGTAATTACAATTGTTTGTTATATGTAATAATTACAATTGTTTGTAATATGTAATTAGATTGTTTGTTATAACATATGAATTGTAATCTTGTAACCCCAATTGATATTCCTTGTAACTTTGTATAATTTCAAGTGGCCATCTTTGATTATGACTAATTAAAGTTGGCTATTGCTGTTTTAGGTCACCTTAGAAGAAGTCTCAAGATGCCTTTATTGGATCGCCTTTCGTCCATCCCCATCTATCTGTAGACAATTGATACTTTCAACTTCTTTTTAAAAACCCTATACCAATTTAATGATATTTCACATGGCCAAACGTGATCAATATTGTGAATTATGTGGTCCCATTCCCCAAGGGCTTAAAATGTTGAACCAAAACGGGTCCAGTTGTGGCCTCCTTTCCAAGGACTTGTGGTAATGGACCAAAAGAGGTCAAATTGTGGTCCCCTTCCTCAAGGACTGAAGTACTGGGCCAAAAAGAGGTCAAATTTATTTTGTATCAGTAAGTTAGCTATAGGTGATAAACAAATGTACGAAACTTAGTTTTAAGCATCACTTGTCTCATTTGTTTGATATCATTGGAAGCAATAAAAACTGGTTTGGTTAGGATTCTGAGGAAAGAATGAGGAACATGTAATGTAGTTGAAGTCATCTTTACTAACTATGTGATTTCTGTGATTTAAGTCAGTTGACCACTTAGGTCCTTGGTCCTGTTGTCTTCAGAAATAATACCTGGTATGAAGCTTTCCTTGTAATATGTAGATTTCCTTTTATCCCTTGCTGTGCCTTTTTCAGTCCACTTCATGTTTGTAACAATACAAGGACCAGGTCTTACTTATATTAAGGTACATCAATATTTGTCCAGATTTACATACCGTATCAGCCTATCTTTTTATTTGTCATTTGTAGCTGAAGACTTTCAGGTGTGGTCCTAAACAGTAACATATTTACTGGTGACTTGATATTTAGTGATATTTGTTACACTCTAGCATTCCATGTGCTTATATAATATAAACCTGTGAAATAGCATTTTACGGTTGTGAATGTTTTTTTTTTTTTTTTTTGTTTTTAGTGGCTCAGATATTGGAGTAGTGCACTTTGCTACCCAAGGTGAACTACTTGTGTTTCTGAGGAAGCAGAGCTCACATAACCTCCATGTGTCATTGTGGTTTTGTCCTTGGAAGATTGAAAAAAATAACGTTATTTCATAGTTAGTTTTTTAATGTTAAACTCACATGAGATGAGCACGTATGATAAAATAATGTTAAAATCGTGTTGAAATTTAATGTTATTTTAACATTCAATGATCTATTTTAATGCTAAGATAAAGTAATGTTGAATTTTTTAACGTTTATTTAGTGTTAATCTAACTTTGAAAATATTTTAACATTATTGAACATTAAATCACGGACTTATATACACATGTGTATATAAGTCCGTGATTAAATTAACATTTTACTTAACATATCATATATGACAACTGACTACTTGTTTATGGGGATATCAATTGAAATGCAGTGTTTTAGAATCCGGAGTTAACTTTACAACAATTTCCTAATCTGGTAGTCGCAACTACCTTCACAACATCTATTTCCCGCTCAATCCAAAATGGCTGACAGTCAAACATTCGGTTCAAATGAAATTATTGAAATAACATTTAGTCACTTACCTTTCTTATTATCATTTGTGAATTTAAGTCGAAATTATTAAAAGTGTGACATTATTTCAGCTTACGGTATTCAAAGAACACAGGGATATATATATATATTTCTTTTTAATGTGTTGCATGTAAAATTGCATCCCCTATGCCCAGTAACGATATTCATGCGTGAACACAAACCCATTTGGATCGATAATACCACGGACTTATATACACATATGTGTATATAAGTCCGTGATAATACATATATGTAGGCAATATATTTTTCTAAATAGTTCGTAATGTTTCACTTGTAACCATTTACAGTCGAAATAAAAACACAAAACAACATTAAAACGGTCTTTTCCCTCCCCGATCCTGTATGTAGTGAATGTGTATCCTTAATACACTGGTGTGTGAGCGAAGCAGCGTATATCATTCATGTTCTCGTTATATGTTAACGCATGCGCAGGGATAATAAAGCAGACCACGTTGGTGTTATGTTGAACCTTTGATGGTGTTCGGTTTGTCTGTGGGTTTGATCCCGTTACCAGCACAGAACGGTGCTACACTGTAAATCGTCTAACTCTATTTAGAGACCTTACTTTCAAAGTTGAAATATAGTTCCGTATTAAAATGACAATAAATCGCCGTTTTCATAACATTATCTCTCTATACCCTCACTATAATCTTTTCACGTACTGCTCATTTGTTGTATTATTTGCGAGAAGACCACTATGTTTTAACTAAACGCTCTGTCGTTTCACTCTGCACCCCTGGAACATGTCATAGCAAAATTGAAGGTTCTATGTGCGACACCTTGTGGACCACACGAAAAGACTAGTTTGATCCTCTGTTGTACATCAGTCGAATCTCGAGGTCACATAACGGTATATTGTAGTAGCTTTGAGGTGGCGTGTCACTCCTTTATAGTCTTCAACAGGAGTGTATCAGCCTGTCATTGGTCAGTTTTTTTTCTCTTGGAACCAACAGAATTACTTAGCTTCCAGGGGTGCATGCAGAAAGCGAAAGTGGTCGTAACTCCTGAAGTATCGAGGATGATGTATCCTGATCTAGCATTTTTCAAACAATATTACAATTCCCATGCTATATGTTGTCCTTTAACATATGAACAAGCGAGGAATTCTTTCGTCTAGTCATCATCCGTTAAAATAGGAATACCATCGCCCATCATGCGAAACTTTATCAAGCCTATGTTTTTTTACTTGTTTTGATTTTGTGTACATAGACCCACCCCGAGATCTATCAGTCTCGTCTTTAAGTATGTCTGTCTAATGTGGAACATTTCATATTTTTGCAAACCCAACGTATACAAGATATTTTTATTCAAGAAGCCACCTAGAAAATTCTTCCAAATGTTGGCTGTATAAATACATTGTAGATCATTTTGACGTGCAATTCTATCTCACCAAATCTTGAACTTATGAGTGTAAAAATATCTTCACTAAGTATAAGTTACCATCCCATGTGTGAAGTATAGAAACAGATTGGTAAAATGGCATTCCAATGGCTCAACTGCAGTGTCCCCTATGCAGTAGTAATTACATCGAGGATGAAATCTAATTTTGTTGTGCCCAATCTGCGCGGAGCTCCGAACAAAATATATCAAACCTTATTATTTTCATCGTCCATCATTCAAATTAACTCAATTATTCTCATGTAGAAATGTATAATATATACAAGAAACAGACAGTGACAGAACCGTATGATATTACCTGTTCAGTGACAGAACCGTATATTACCTGTTCAGTGACAGAACCGTATGATATTCCCTGTTGAGTTCCAGGGATAATTATTCATCTCCACAAATTCTTAACGTTATTTTTACGCTTACTCAACTGTTCCGGTTGTTTTAATAATAATACATTTCGAATATAAGTTGAACCCCTTACGAGAAGTGCTACCGCTTTTTATTTTGTGGACAATTAACCTCAACAAAACGCCAACTTTGTAGACTCTTCATCACAACGTTTGTAAATTAACCTAAGCAAAACTCCTACTTGTAAACTCTTTTATCATCACACATTAGATTCTGACTTGGATTTACATTGCCAGTATTCTCGAAAAAGCAGGAAACGCTTACCATTTTGACACCTGGTCTTATTCGTCTATTTATAATGTTGTCCGTGTAATTCACCTTTGAACTGAATTGTTTTTATATGTGTAATATGAGCAGAATATATATCATACTCTCAATTGTGACGTCATCTTAGGATAAAATTTAGGATGACATCATTACCATTTGATAGCCCTTAATACCATAATAAACATCTGACGATCTGCTTAAGTTCTTTTAATATATTATCCTCACCGTTGTGTACGAAAGGAAAGTACTTTGCTTGTGATTTCAATTTTGCGATACTTACGTGTTCCTGGGGTACAGAGAGTGAAACTGATTGTAAACCCTGGAGTGTCGAGGATGACATTCTTATGCTGTTATTGACTATGCTAAATGATCATAGTCAATAAAAATGGTAATATCTGAAACAGTACAATAAATGGGAATATTGACATTAAATTATCATTTTAGAGACAGAAATTTTCGTTATGTTGCTATGTCTCAAACGGACTCACGTGTAGGACGAGACTGGAACGATAACTCTAGTGGGTGACAGTTTGGTATACAGTGACGTGACAAAAGTATTACAAAAAAACATGGCCAATTTTGGTACATTTCATTTGCGATTTTTGGACAGAAATAATTTGACTATCGCCATGAAACTCGGCAAGAACAAATTTTAGGGGGTGTAATTTTACTTGGCACCGGAATTTTGTGACGTCATGTTAAAAAAATCTGAAATAGCAAAATTATTAGGAATTCATCGATCCACCGTCGGACAAAAGAAAATTGAAACAACCGGAGATGTAGACAAGAGGCCCAAGGGGCCTTAACGGTCACCTGAGGAATATATGTCAATAATCTTGGGATTTTAAAATGTTGCAAAAATGTAACAACACTCGTGCAGGGCCGTGTGTAAAACATCTGTACCAAGTTTGAACATGATCCACCCAGTGGTTCTTGCGAGGAAGTCCAAAATGTCTTAGCCAAACAGAGGCCAGGGTGGCCATCTTGGATTTTGAATCACCCCAAAAAATTAAAACACTTGCCATAAGTTATAAGGTACAGGGTTAAGTTTATTGCACCCGCAGATGCTTAAAAAGAAAGAGCAAACAACACGAAATGCGTACGTGACAGCTACATAAGATACCCCACCGCTGGCTTATGGCTAAGTCTACTGCCTATACATTATTCGAAATGCCACAGAGGGACACTGACCCCCCAACCCCACAGACGAAAGAGACAAGAGTAGGAGAGAGAAGTGAGCCTACCAGCAGGTCAGTGCTAGCGCAGACTGAAGTTTACTGTCGATGTCCGGACTTAAATAGGCTTTACATAATAGAGTGAGATCAACCAATGAGAAGCCCCGTTACGTAAGGAAGGAAATTACCAACATGAAGGTAAAGGAAGTGAATAAATTTAGACGCCCGGATGACAGCACAAGCCATAGACTTCGATTAGGCTACACCAAACTCGGTCATAACATCAACCGTATTAAAAAGGAAGTCAGTCCATATTGTCCAAACTGTGGTGAACCGGAAACCATAGAACACATTCTGTTCGAATGCACCATCCATGACAACTTTAGATCAATTTTCCAAAACCAAATTGAGCATATAGACAATATGAAATTCGATTCCAAAACGGTACTCAACCCTCCAAAACAACATAGAAAATATGTATTCGACCAATTAACCTCAATTATGAGTCCACGTCCAGCATAGAATAAAAACACAAATAGGTACTACTTGTAGATCGTACAACCACTGCTTACTATAACTGGATAAACAGTGGACGTATTCGAATCTACATGTGCCCAATGGGTGTTCAGTAACCTATGGTAGGTAGGGAAACCAGGATACACAGCCCTCTGTAATTGACTTTACAGGGAGGTGTATTCAACACTGGACACAGGACTATAATTTCACCACCTCACACATACCAACAATACCCTTTAATACATGCCAATAACACACACCACATCCCTTAGCAGGGGACACTGTAGAAAAACAGTAAGACCCCCCCCCCTTTTTTTTTTTTTTAAGTAACCATACCCACAACACCACATACATACACAAAAACATCACCTACATAAATACAACATACACTGGGCCGAGACCCAAAGCCAACAACCTTTACAAAATCTCTTCCACTCTTCCTTCCACCTTCTAATATACAAATCCCTGCTCTAGTAGGGTAGACATGTAGACGATTATACACAGTAATCTACAGTCTCCCGAACGACATCGTTTGTATAATAATTCACATTAATTCTCACTAATCCCAAAAATCTACGCTAACCCAATTGCAGCACATTCTTTACATCACCCCATCACATCCACTCTCATAACTGAACTTAATAACACAGTTCCCCACTTTTAAAATCCACTCTAGACCAGCATGACTAACCTTGTCAAATGGTGGCTAGTAATCCCATCTACAAATAACAAACCTACACCAGCTAACAAGCTAAACCTATTTTCCAATTTCCGACTTTCCCATACGCTCTCTCCCGCTATCTTCTAAAACTTCTTGTCCTTCGGAAGGGACGTTAAACGGGGGTCCGGTGTACAGTGAGTCACGCCGTGCACGTTAAAGAACCTCTGCTAGTTTTCGAAAAAGAGAAGGCTAATTGCTAGCCGCCACAGAGCATAGGTTTATAATAGGGAAATATAAAGTGAGACTAGAGTAGGACTAGGCATTTCTGTGACAGTCCAAAATTTCCCCAGTTTTTTTTTTTTTTTTTTTTTTTTTTAGACGTTAGGGTATAGATTTAGTCAGATCTGTCCTCCCCATATTAGACCTGTTTGGTGATTACTAAAAAGCGAAATTGCACACCCTAATGCCTCGGCTCTACCAGCCCCCTCCCCCTTAGTGTCCTAGGCTCGGTTATAACCGGAACAAGGACGTTAAACTCAAAACAAACAAAAAACAGCACAAGCCAACGGTGTTAATATGAACAAATCCGATACACGATAATGCATTAACAGAACGTTACAATCAACGTAAGTACATAGTAGTTTATTTATATACAATATGCTTGCACTATCACATTCACACGCGACCGGTCATTCATTTACACCTTTAGTATTTCTATTAGCATTACTATCACTCATCAACCAGAAATACTCGTTAAAATTTAGTTCAATTATATTTGATGAAGGAAGGAAGATAAACACGACATTTGCATTTACTCGTATGACATTTACTCCAATTAGCGTTTAAGCCACAGGCTGTAGCCATCGGCGTCAACGATCGGCTTACTATATACAAACACCCGGAACTGGCCCGAACGGCCCGTGATATTTAGAGCATAACCATTTATGTATCAATCGAGTGGCGTTTGTCGACTGTCACAAGTCTAAACTACCCATATTCGCCATTGATTTTTTACCATATGACGACTACCTCGTCCAACTGAAGCCAGTTACTGGGACTACGAAACTGATGACTAATTGACGTTTGCCTCTCGCGATAAGGTAAGTAAATAGTTTTCCTCTCGTCTCCTAGGATTTATCGGCTATATATCACAGCACAATACAGAAAAGACTTCTGTACATACAACACGCACAGTTCTAGCGTCTTATGATCATGGTCAATGTGAAGGTGAGTATTATCGACATGGGGTTTCAATGATAAACAAGAGGACAATGACTCTGTACAGTGAACACATTATAGGGAGGTTTGTGTGGTACAACAGGACAGTGATTCTGTAAAGTAAACACTTTATAGGGAGGTTTGTGTGGTGTGGTACGACGGGACAGTGATTCTGTAAATTAAACACCTTATATGTAGGTTCCTGTGGTATAACAGGAATGTGACTCTGTACAGTAAATACACTTCATGGAGGTTTCTGTGTTATACAACAGAACAGTGACTCTTTACAATCAACACACGATAGGGAGGTTTGTGTAGTACAACAGGACAGTGACTTTGTACAATAAACACACGATAGGGAGGTTTGTGTAGTACAACAGGACAGTGACTTTGTACACTAAACACACGATAGGGAGGTTTGTTAGTACAACAGGACAGTGACTTTGTACACTAAACACTCGATAGGGAGGTTTGTGTAGTACAACAGGACAGTGACTTTGTACACTAAACACACGATAGGGAGGTTTGTGTGGTACAACAAGACAGTGACTTTGTACACTAAACACACGATAGGAAGGTTTGTTTGGTACAACAGGACAGTGACTTTGTACACTAAACACACGATAGGGAGGTTTGTGTGGTACAACAGGACAGTGACTTTGTACAGTAAACGATGTATAGAGAGGTTTGTGTGGTACGACGGGACAGTGATTCTGTAAAGTAAACACTTGATAGGGAGGTTTGTGTGGTACAACAGGACAGTGACTTTGTACACTAAACACACGATAGGAAGATTTGTTTGGTACAGCAGGACAGTGACTTTGTACACTAAACACACAATAGGGAGGTTTGTGTGGTACAACAGGACAGTGACTCTGTAGGGTAAACACCCTATAAGTAGGTTTGTTTGATAAAACAGGACAGTGACTCTGTACAACAGAGTATAACAGAACAGTGGCAATCTATAGTAAACACACTATAGGAAGTTTTGTGTGGTACAACAGGACAGTGAACACACTATACGTAGGTTTGTGTGGTAGAACAGGACAGGAACTCTATACACTAACATAATATCGGCAGGTTTGTGTGGTACAACAAGACGGTGACTCTCTGCAGTAAACACACTATGGGGAGGGGTGTGTGGTACAACAGGACAGTCTCTCTTTACAGGAAACACACTATAGTGAGGTTTGTGTGGTACAGTTGTGTTAACATATCTGGGATATCTATTTTCATATTTGCTACTATTATTATCACAAGCGAACGGGTGATAAGTATTTACATATTTGTGTATCAAAAATTCAACTTGATCTAAGAAATAGTTTTTAAAGTATCCAAATATTGGCTATGGTAAAAATATTGACCCTTTCCTCAACTCCTTCGGTATTTATGATATGCACTTGTGTGAAGTCAAAAGTTTCCCATGACTAACTTTTTGAGAGCTGTCCCTCATCTTAAAGGGGAGAATATAAATATTAAAAAACGAAAAAAAGGAACATGATAAGTCAATGTGCTCATTTTTCTCGTTTTCTTATGGCATGCTGTTGAACTTTTTTAGTGTTCTTGATGTATTTTAGAGCGGTTTTTTTTACTACGAAACATTGTCTTTTTCTAATCATTAATACTACATGATACTTCATGGTGCTAATCATCACCTGTATAATATTCTTATAATAAACAAGAAAAATATGTTTCCAGCATGAAATGTTGTTTTTTTCTTATTCAATATCACATAATTATCATTTAAAAAATCTAGCATTTCATTTAACTTCAAATGTAAATCTTCCATATTTCAGCTGACTGTTTCACCAGTACACATTATATACTACTGATTATAACCATGAAATAAAAACAATAGGTCAGTGAACTACTGTTTTTGCAATTTTGGGCTTGAGTTGTCTGTCTTGACCGAAACAAAAGTTAAAATTGATGCTTTTAGATCCTCTTTGGTTAACTTATTATAACCAATGACAATAGAAATTATTGAAATTTATGAAATATAATCAAATAACATTGCAAAATAGTCAATACGGAATGATCATTTGTGATATTCTAAACTGCCTAAAAATCATTATATACAAAGGCAAGAGTAAGTGTATATGCTATGATAAATACATTATAATTGTACTGATAATGGAGAATTACATAAACAAAATAGTATATATGACTCTTTGGAAAAATTCAGCAAAGGGAATACTGTATACAAAATACAATACACAACGCAATGAACGACACCGTTTCACCAAAATTCCATATTAGAACGATGGAAGACATTGAAGGACAATATTTTTTAGATATTTTTTAATAGAAGTAAATTGCATCTAAAATGTATCATTACATGCCATTATAATAATGCGTAATAATATCATAATACTCATGCTATGTCTATTGTCTATTGATACCAACCATGGAAATTAAACAATGGGAATTCTATGTACATGTTGCAGGATTCAGGATGAATTGCAAAACAATTGGTGAAAAAAAGTTAATTAGCGAGAAAATAGTATAATGCTTCACTTTATTATAGCCATGGCCCCATGGCCCCACTGCCCCATGCTTAATCTCCCCGCCGTTTTTTTTTCTATGTATTGAGGGACATAATTAAGTAAAGTGATAAAAAATTAAGTGAACAAACAGCAATTGAAAACAAAATATAAAGTGGCTTCACTTTACCATGGGCTTCACTTTATCATACTTCACCAGGCGTTGTCCAGTCGACTGAAGTCAAATCTCTGGATGCGTCAAAAATTCTAGCCAACACACATCTTTACATGTATTTAGACAAGTCGTTAGTCAGCATGTTTGTTGGATCTACAGGGCAAGCATGAAACACATGTCTGGTTCCTTTTATTGTTGGTTTTCTGTACATTCACAATATTGACTTGACTTTGACTCATTGTACAAATGGTCATGATCAATAATATATTGACAGTGATCATGGGAATAACTTTATTATATAACGTTCGACCGGTCATCGTAAGTCTCAGACAGAGGGGCCAGGATTTGAGCTTTGTTGCTATAGCGTGTACCTAATTCATGTAGACATGCTATGATTTTGTCCCTTTGCACTGTACTGTAGTCTGACAATGCTGACATGGTTTTATTTACGTTCATCATCTGCCATTCAAAGGGGAGCTTATGTAATGCATATTAGTAATTTCCATGCTTAAAACAAAACAAACCATTTCATTTTCCATTCCAGAGTGATGACTTTGAACATAAAGGAAATTCTTTTTAATCAACTAACCTCACTTCGCTTCCTTCCATGACAGAAGTTGAAGTTATCCCCTTGACAAGTAACTTCTGATTTAGAAACTTTCCAATACAGACTCTTTCCAACGCACAAATGTTCTTCTAGTGCATGGTGAAACATTTTAAATAAAAAGGTTACGACTATGGACACAGGCTTCAGAATTCAAGAGCAAATATTTCGGAAAGTAAAACAATGTCGACGTGTAGTCAGATCATCTAATTTAGTGTGTATTGGGATCAGTTGTTGTATAGTAAACATACAAATATAATGCAAATACTTTCTATATTAGTATCACTGTTTACTGTTTTCGGTTGTCACTTTTCTTTTGTGAATTTCTGTTTTATAGCCTTTGATTTCTTTACTCTTTGAATCATACATCTTACACTTTAGACCTATGGATTAAGTTGACCCTATTTGACCAGGCCTGATATTGATCAGTAACATACACTTCAAATTTGTGGATACCAATGTCATCTACCTATATCTTGGATAAGACGATAACGTTTCCTATCATTACCTTCATGTATACCTACAGATGTGACACCCCAGGAAATATACACACCAACATTCAGGGTCTTCATGTATACCTACAGTTAAAACACCCCTGGAAATATACACACCAACTTTCAGGGTCTACATGTATACATACAGTTAAAACATCCCTGGAAATATACACACCAACATTCAGGGTCTTCATGTATACCTACAGTTAAAACACCCCTGGAAATATACACACCAACTTTCAGAGTCTACATGTGTACATACAGTTAAACCACCCCTGGAAATATACACACCATCTTTCAGGGTCTACATGTGTACATACAGTTAAAACACCCCTGGAAATATACACACCAACATTTAGGGTCTACATGTATACCTACAGATGTAACACCCCAGGAAATAAACACATCAACATGGAGCTGACTTTCTATTTGGAATCATTCTCATTACAAAATCCATCTTTGTGTACAATATTTTTAGTTGCTAATGAACATTTTTGGTGCTATAGATATGGTTTCTGAAAACGGGGCAAATTATCAAAATTCTTGTTGATTTACATTTATAGGTCACTCTGACATCAACACCACAACCCCATCCCTATCCATGCAACCCCCACACCTTATATATTTATACATGGCTGTATTTATTTTGAACCATATTCTCAGTTCTCATGTTATCAGTTTTTGTTGCTACTTTGTTGTGTTTTTGTTTTAACAATAATATTGTATACATTTTACAGAGAATGTGATGAACAGTGGTAAAAATGAAGAAGACTGAAAGCAATATGGCGACCATTTCCCATCCATCGGAAACGGTTTCAGATCAAGCAGAAGCACAAATTATCATTATCTTTAGCGTGTGGCAGTTCATAATCATCGTACTAACATTGGGGATAGGAATTGTTGCTGTTGGACGAATAGTGAGAGTTGGCTGTAAGAACTGTTCTACCATTATCATCTATCTTCTTTGTGGGCTACTTCATGAACTGTATGCAATATACATACTACAAACAGCGAAGCATATTTCAGACACAATCACAATCAAAAGTCAACGGTGTGCTGACTTTTACTCCGTCTGTTTAGTCGCCATTGTTGTATCGATGTTGGCGGTTTTCCGCTCCACTCTTAAAGTAACTTTTCCAATTCAAAAGGCAAATGTATTCCGTAATATTGCTCTTATATACATGACTGTTGTTTTACCGTTACTGATAAAATTTAAATCACTAGGATTAACAAAAGACAATGGCCAAGTTCCTGCATTACAGCTGGAAACAGAACTTCTTTATGTGACGGTTTGTGAACGAGATCCGTATGATGACGGATTTGTGACTTTGCTAGAGTACAGCACTCTGTATATACCATTTGTGTGCTTGTATTGGAAACTCTACCGCGCACAAAAGTCGAAGTCAATTGATCAAGGTAAGTCGGCACAAGTATTATACAGATCCTAACCCAGATAACGTAGCAAAGAATACAGTCATTGGGGAATTTACATTCGAGTGTTTAGATATCCATGGTTTCATATCAAAAAGCGGATCAAGGTTACTATTTTATACATCTACATGATTCTGTCTTTTGATATCTAGTAGTCAATGACTTAAGGTCAATGTAAAGACTAGTCAGTATAAAACATAATAACGTCGCATAATTTGGTAAGAATGTTTCTTTTCTGGGACACAGTCACAAGAGTGTGGCTGGAATGTTGCATTTCTGGGACACATTCACAAGGGTTTTTTGAGAATGTTACTTGTCTGGAACACAATTATGAGAGCTCGGTAAGAATGTTTCTTATCTGGGGTACAGTCACAATTGTTTAGTGGGAGTGTTACTTGTCTGAGACACAATCACATGGGTTTTGTGAGAATGTTACTTGTCTAGAACACAGTCACACGGGTTTGGTCAAAATATGGGACAAAGTCACAAGAATTTGTAACGAAGGACACAGTCCGAATGTTTGGTAAGAATGTTCATTGTCTGCGCCAAAGTCGCAAAAGTTTGGAGTGAATTGTACTTGTCTGGGATACAATCACAAAAGTTTCGTAAGAATGTTGAAGGTCTGGACACAATCAAAAAGGGTTGGGAGATTGTTACTTGTCTAGGACAAAATCATAAATGTTTGGTGAGAATGTTACTTGTATGGGACACAATCAGAAGGTTTGGGTTAGATTGTTACGTGTCTGGCACACAATCGAAAAGTTTGGTAAAACTGTTACTTGTTTGGTACACAATTTTAGGGTTTGGTAAAAATGATTCTTGTCTGGGACACAAGCACAAGACTTTTTAGAGAATGTTACTTGTCTGGGGCACAATCACAAAGTTTAATTAGAATGTTGAAGGTCTGGGACACAAGCAAAATGGTTGAGTAAGATTGTTACTTGTCTAGTACACAGTTACAAAAGTATGGTGCGAATGTTACTTGTCTGGGACGCAATCAGAAGGGTTGGGTTAAATTGTTACTTATCTTGGACTCAATCACAGGGGTTTGATAAAAATGTTCTTTGCTTGGGATGCAGTCACAAGAGTTTGGTTAGAATGCTTCTTGTCTTGGACACAATCTGATATTTGGTAAAAAAAAATGTTCATTGTCTGGGACACAATCAAAAAGGATCTGGTAAGAGTTTTGTAAGAGTGTCAACAAGTGAATTGAAATAAATATCAATATGTATAAATATACAAATACATATAAATACACAAACTTAGCATTCTTCAGTCTATGAAAGGAATAACATATAAACCTGATATTGAATTATTAGGTCATTTGACCAAAAGGGTCAAGATAACCTATATCAAACATGCGTTGTGTGTAAACGTTTTCTTTAAAACCCTACTCCTTTTTTTATTGTTGGATGGAATTCTATCAAGTTGGGTTTGGTGTATCGTTTGGGAGGGTAATCATTTCTTAAATTCAGATTTCTTATTTGACCTCAAGGGGTCTAGTGACAGAGCCCAAAAGTGGGAGATTCGGAAGTAAGATTTAAAACCCTACTCTCCCTTTCTGCCTGGGTGGATTTCAACAAGCTTTGGCCTGATTCAGAAGTTTGATTCGACCCCTTGGGATTTCAGGTCAGGCCCCAAAAGGGGTCACAGGGATCAAATGTGTTAGAATCTTTAAATAACCTCCTCTCAATAAACAAAAGGCCAATGATGATGATATCAGGCTTGTAGTATGCTAAGATAAAGGGCTACCAACTTTGTTATTTGTATGGCATTAACCTACTTTCAAGGTCACAGTTATCCAATATGTTTAAATGACTTCTACTCATTAACTGAAAGGTCTAGGGTCTTGATATTGAGTGTGTGACTTGATTTTTCAACAGGCAATACGTCCGGAGTAATGACAGTTTTAATTGACGTGCATGTATAACGAATATGATTTTAAGTTTGCAGAAAATGTCTTGATGAACCAACAATGTCTTCTATGTAAGCTTTAGAGCAATTGCGCAATTTATTTTGGGCTTATTTTGCCTCTTTCCGTTAAGGTCCATGAGCCTCTTGTTTTCCTGTTTCTTGTTGAAATTATTCAATACCCCGTAGAATTGTTCACTGTCCTGGCGTGTTGACCGCTCGATAGGGTTTCTCAAATACCTAATTGCTGTGTACAGTATCCCGATGTTTTGACAAGGTTTCTGTTTCTCGCTCAAAAATGTGTTTGGTGGGTTCAGTATCAATAAGGTATTTTGCCTGATTTTGATAGACACAAATGCAATTATCATACTTTGTCATTTTATTATACAAATTTTCTTGAGCAACAGAAATACAAATTGTTCAGTTTGCGTAAATGCTTTGTCATATACATGTTTGTTTTATGAATATATTTTTCAAATGAATTCTGCATAGGAAGTGTGGAAAGATAAACTTTTCTCTGCATGGCAACATATGCATATATTCTCAAATGTATAAGTCAAAGTAGAACAACACCATAGTCGTCTAGGATATATTGTCGGGTCAAAATGAGCAGAGATATTTGTCCAGAATTTGTTAAAATCATTTGTTTTAACATATCATATATTTGAGTTAGAATTTAAATGCTGTTGTTAACTTTTGAAATGTCTATGTTTTCAGAAATGAAGTTCTCTGAGTTACAGTGCCTGCCGCCATGTCGGGAAGGCGATATACCGTACCTCTGTCGGACTTGTATACGAGTGAATCCGGTGTTGGCCGTGACTCTTGTCTATTACCTATTTTCCCTCCTGGTGGCGCGCCCATTCTATATTGCCTGCAGCATAGTATTTGGGACCATGTACAAGGATCTCCTCCCTAACATAACAATCACTGCCCTATGTACATTTGTATCAATTTACTGTACTTTTGATATCCATCTATTCCCCAAAAAATCCACACTGGTTATTCGGGACGGCGTCGCAGAGGTTTTGGTGGAGCCAGACAATGTTTACAAAATGGACACAAAGACTCAAAAACTCACAGATGTATAACAGACATATGACTTTAGTGCAAGTTACATTTGGGGTTACGAAATGTATGTTTAGACTGGAAATCGTTACGGAATTCAGCATACCACATGTATTAGAGTGAGTTACATTCCAAGAGTAGACATTAGTGAAGCTTCACAGTGGAAGAGGGGGGTGAAAGGAGAGGAGAAGGGAGTGAGGGAAGGAGATGAGGGTATGGTGTAACCAGAGGTTTACCACAAGACTTCAATGTTTCTCATGAAATAATCAAATGTGTATGCATATCGAGAGCATGTACAAATGTCAATAAAGCTGTGCCATACGTAATACATGTATTAGTTTAAATGATAATATCAAAACAATACTATCACATACAAGTTTCATACACAAACCACGCTAAAACACTATACAGACATTCGTAGTCCGTCATATGTCATACCCTTACCACACTGAAAACACAATACAGATATTCGTAGTCCGTCATATGTCATACCCTTACCACACTAAAAACACAATACAGATATTCGTAGTCCGTCATATGTCATACCCTTACCACACTGAAAACACAATACAGATATTCGTAGTCCGTCATATATCATACCCTTACCATACTGAAAACACAATACAGACATTCGTAGTCCGTCATATGTCATACCCTTACCACATTGAAAACACTATACAGACATTCGTAGTCCGTCATATGTCATACCCTTACCACACTGAAAACAATACAGATGTTCGTAGTCCGTCATATGTCATACCCTCACCACACTGAAAACACAATACAGATATTCGTAGTCCGTCATTTGTCATACCCTTACCACACTGAAAACACAATACAGACATTCGTAGTCCGTCATATGTCATACCCTTACCACACTGAAAACACTATACAGATATTCGTAGTCCGTCATATGTCATACCCTTACCACCCTGACGACTCACAACAAATATTCGTAGTCTGTCACATCATACCCTTACCTTTCTGATGATACAATACAGATATTCAAGTGTGGTAAGGGTATGATATCATGGAACACAAGTATTGTGTCATTAGAAGGGTAAAGGTATGATAGTCACGATAGTCACGTGGTCACCGAGTAAGTCGTGGTGTTTTTATGTTTCTACAAAATGTTGTCTCTTGTCTTGTAAAACAGAGTTATTTGGAAATATTTTGACGCAACATATTTATCGGGCAATATTGAACATTCGTAGCAGATTGGATTTTGAAAAAGAGTTGCTATTTCATGTGATATTTGAGATCTTTTTTCAAGTTCGTCATGCTACAGTGACCACTACAGTGACTACTACCTACACACCCACCTGTTCCTGATGAGTTGATCTTCACACAGGTAAACACTTACCTATGTGAACGTGGATTCAACACCCGATACATATGAATTCGTTGTTGACATTTTGTTTTGTTTCGATATTGTTGTGTACTGTGTGGACTATTACTCTTAAAAATACCGACCTACAGGACTACCAGCACAAGTCATAAGGTGAAAACTGACCGAAGAGGGAGTGAAGTGTTATTAAACAACATGGACAGTACCGGTGATAAACTTGGCCATATTAACCAGGTACCATTAACTCTTATGAAGAAAGAGGATATGATTTTCCATATGAACAAATTGAGGGAAGAAATAAGACAGGAAAACAAGGAGATGATAGAAAGACTTGAAGAGAAAGTATCTGTCCTAGAGGAAGAGAACGAGAAATTACAGGATACAGTGGGACAGTAAGAGTGTAGAGGCAGCGGAAAAGAGAAAAGTTCAGTTGACACGGCGAGAAAACGCATTGGAAGAACAAGGCCGAAAAAATTCTGTTCGAATTGTCAGTTTGGAAGGTGATCGCAATGAGAAGTCTGAGGCTTGCGTGAAGAAGTGTGCCAAGTTTTGCAGAGAGAACCTCAAGGTGGATATCAAGGTAACGGAATAGATATTGCCCATAAGCTTAGTCCGCGTTCTACCATTTGTAAATTAACGCGCAGGATGAAAAAGTTCGAAGTGCTAAAGGCCAGGAAAGAACTGAAAGGTAAGAAGATACACATCTTCGAGGACTTGACCAAGGAAAACCAGCAAATTCTAAAACGTGCGTACGAGCTGGAATGTGTTGAGAACTCCTGGTCGATTGATGGTAAACTTATTGTAAAGTTGAAAAACGGGAAGAAGCGAAGAATTTCTGATGACACTATTTTCACCAGTGCGTACTTGCTCAACGACACGATTTTCACGAGTTAATCACCGTGAGTGTTAAAGAAGTAGTGTGACGCCAATCTTCACTTCGTTATTGAGAAAGGGAATACAAATAAATGAAAATTAAAAAAAAAAGTATGAAAATCGGTCAAGTATTTGCCGAGATATACCAGCTTGAATTTTGCCGTTTTGCACCTGTTTGAAAAACAATCAACGCAACTTCCGGTTTTGCTAAATATAGAACCGGAAGTGTTGTGACGTAATATGAGCAACACATATCAATTTCAAGATGGAGAATAGCAGTATTACAGACAGTGAGAGCGATGCTTTGGAGAGTTTTTCTGACGATTCCGGCCAGATAGAACTGACTGACGACGAGTCTACCGGTCCTGCTGAGGCAAGAGACATTCAGCCTTATCAGTTTGACAAAACCTAAAATAAAAAAGAAAAAAAAAATGTTGCACACGTTTCTGAGTAAAGGTTGGGTTATGTCTTCACATAAATAATATTCTCATTGAAAGCATTTCAAGTGGATATGCTGTACAGAATTATATTGTACATTACAGTACCGTACCTAACATACAGTACAGCAACAAATATACTACCACATAATATATGTATATTATCGTTTGTAAAATATGCTATTGATATATATACATTAGCGATTAGGTACACGTACGATATGCCCATATAACATTTCTTTTCAATGGCATAAGAATATAGATATAGCATTTTGGTTGAAGTATTACATTTTAAGGGGACCCAGTATTTCTCAAGTTTGCTTTAGGGAACTGATCCCCGTATAAAATTATACTAAATTGTTTTTTTTTATATTAATTTCCATTTATCATGTTTATTTTATTAATTTTCATTGATTTTATTAATTGTCATGATTATTTAATAACGCAGTTTTTCATACTTGAAATTTAAGATTCCAATATTTATAATGATTTTGTCAAATAAGTACAAATGGGATTGGATGGATCCCCTACTATAAGTACCTGTAAATGTACTTTTTTACAGAAAAAAGGATTTCCCTAATGTCATGCTAATATTGTAAAATAATTTATCATTCTTACCCTGGAGCTTTCTCTTTTTGCATAAGCCCCCCTTGGCTTCTTCTCTGGAGAAGATAAAAAAACCTTCGTTTAGCTGATCATGATCCCTCTTAGGATATATGGACGGCACAGAACCGGGGTTGAGACGTCTCTTTGTGCTAAATCCTAAGCTCGCCTTCAAGTCATACTGCGCGTCGAAATATGAAGGTGTGAAATGGGCACTACAAATGGCACTGTGCCTCGAAGGCTCATCCCAGTCTGCGCTGGTCAGCTTCACAAACCTTTTCCATGCATTCCTAGTTCGACTATCCGATGGGAATGTGTGCACTGAAACGCCATCACCCGCAGTGTTACTACACCCAGCTACTACACAACGGCGGTCCTTGTGGCGAGAACTTGCCATATCCAAGGGATCTTTTTTCACCAAATGATCCTGATAATAATAGTCTTTACCGTTTAAACCTTGGAATAACGAAAATTACTCGGATTCCGGCAAATTTCGATCAGTGTTTACCTTGTTGTTGATAACAGTGAAGTCGAATCCAGCGCGTCTATGTTGCTCATACTACGTCACTTCCGGTGAAAATGGGGATTTCCCTAATTTTGCTATTTTAAAGGTTTGTTTTCGTACGGGCATTACATTTACACCAATTACTCTAAAACGATACGTCGGGAAAAAATCTTTGTTTTCCGTTATTTTGTAAGGTATTTCTGTGATTTTATTTCGGTTTTGTAACCATATTGCACTACTTCTTTAAGGACTGAAAGCTCATCGTACGTGAGTACTGCATGTACACCAGGGACTGCAATATTGCTTTCTCTCTTTTATTTTGTGCTTATAGATTTTCAATGCTGATTTTCCTAGATTTACATAATGTATGTTTTAATTAAATCGTTAATTACAACGAGCTTATGCTTACTGATTTTATTACTACCAGTTTATCAATGACTGTATTGTAATTACATTCATATATTGTAAAATTGCAAATATACATTGTATTTCGGGTAAGAACTTTCTTAAGCCCGCCTTATGAGATCGCTGAAAATCTCTTTTTATACACAATTCATTTTCATACTGGTAAAATAGTAGCGGCATTGTCTAATAATTGAACTGGTTATTTATTTATTTATTTATTTATCTATCTATTTACTGCGATTAAGATGTATAGTTCTTCCAATGCTCAGTATCTAAAATAATACAAGTACACACCGTTCCCACCGTAATGCATTACAGGTTTCTATTTGGCCATTGTAAATTCTATTAAAAGATACATACTTGGCTGCGTAGACAGCAGTTTTATTCATATCTAACTTGTCTTTAAACTGAAGTATACTGTTTTATTTTTTTCCTCTAACGAGAGGTTGAGTTTCATATGTACATTGTATGTATTGCACACTACCCAGAGTTGTCGGTCCTTGCACTCACGTATACAGTAAGGATCGACAACTCTGGATAGAAGGTGGAGAGGTAGCGCTGTTAGGTAGTTCTTTACTATATATGTACATAGGCATAGCTACCTACACATAAATTTTACCGTACATGTTTCATTAAATTTTTTCCATGTTTTTCTGTTCTATTTATCAATTATAAATTTTGAATTTCTGCGTCAAAATCGCGAATGTTTCCAATCATCGTTCAGAGAGATAATTTCAATGCGGATTTTATAGAGGCCAGATACTCAGTACCCGTGTCCGTATCCGTATTTAGTGTTCGCAAAAAGTTCGACAACTTCCTCATTGCAAACTTCCTAGGCTAAGATGGATAACTTTGTCGTCCGCTACAAGTCAGAACCTAGGGCAGACGAAAACAGTCAAGCCGGTAGCAGGGTCTGCGATGCATCTTCGACAGTTGACAGTCCTCGGGCTAGGCGTGATTGTAACAGTACGTGATAAGGCGGTAGGAGTTAGCTCCCTTGATCGGAACTCTCTAACTTGGATGGGTGCGTTAGTTGGTAAAACCTGCGGGTACCGAGACCATGCGGTTGGGTCTCTGCGAGGATTCCTGTTTGTTTTCTGCGTTGCGAGTAAGCCCAAGGAGTTTTCACGGTGAAGTTGAAGTTCAAGTGTGTAGATTCTGCGTGCGATATATCCAATAAACAAAGCTTCAACAGTAATTCACAAAGACTCGTTGGCTTACTTACGTGGGAGTTGCGGCCCCTTGACCTTAACCAGTTTGCGAAAACTGCAGTGCACGTCACCTATATTGGTCTCCGTGCTACTGTCGTTACAGTGATGTTAAGCCTAATCAAAACAACCCCCTTACCCTGATTTGGGAATTTGGCAGTCACAAGTAGGCCTAGTGTCCGCCGAGACTAAAGTGTCCCTGATTCTTATTTCCCGTCTGAGTTCAGTTGTAAACCATGGTTTGTCACTAGGTCTAATAGTAATATATTTAGTGGGGATACAGTCGTGGGCAAATTCAATGTATTTTTTGGTAAATATCAAGCACATCTCATCACATGAAGTAGCGTTATTGAATAGGTCCTGCCAGTCCGTCTGTTCTAATAATCTGTTAAATTTCGGAAAATCTGCATTGTTATAACACCAAATCATTCTTTTAAAATTTTAAGTTCGATATGCATTAAGCTTAATTTCAACTACGGTAGCGTCATGGTCGGAAATGGCTCTGTCCAGTTTAATAACATCTGAGAAGCTAAATATACTGATCTCGCTCACTAATACAATATCTAAGAGCGAGGCTCGGATATGACTTACACGTGTAGGTTCGTGGATCACATTAGAAAGTTGATACAAGCTAACAAGGTCATTCAGTCAATGTCGAGTTTCGAATAGTAAGTCAACGTTTAAATCACCAACAATGATTACATCTAGTGCTTTTTTCTATGGAGTTTTTAAACTGGTCCCAAAAAGGATTTACACATTCATTGGGTCTGTAAACAGTACAAAGAAGATATGAAGCGTTACAAAAAAAGACTTCAACCCAGATAGCCTCACCGAACGGAAATTCTAGGTCGAGACGACGAGCAGAAAGTATATGTGAAATATAAACAACGACACCTCCCCCTGGAGAGTGTTCACGGTCTTTACGGAAAGGATTCGTTTGGAAACCACTAAGTGCTATGTCATCATCCGAAATACTGTCATTTAGGTGGGATTCGGTAATACACACGATGTGGAATTCGTCTGCGATATTCTCAAGGTGAGTTAACTTATTTCTGAGACTGCGAATGTTTAAGTGAAAAATTGACAGTTCATCTGTCGATAATCCATACATATTAGAAGTAGCAAATATAGGATGAGAATAAAGTGAATATTACGGAAATAACATTGTAAAATGCTGAACACTAATTGATAAAATAGGGATTTAAACGAAACTAGTAGTATATCATATAGTTGATTCAATTCATCACTTAAGAGCTTTAAATTTATTTTTTTTTTTTTTTGTAAAATAAAAGAGTATGTATAATTATGGTGAGTACTCGTGTAAAATGTACCGATCGCCACCCTGTGAGCTACTATGTCACTACCCATTATCAAAAATAGTCATGCGCACATACGCACGTGTGAATCATTCACTTCATCAGTACTGAATGGTCTGGGAATGTCAAAATAAAGATAGAAGATAGGAGGTGAGAAAGGAAAGAAGACTAATAAACTAAAAAACAAATTGGAAAAACATATAAGGTTAAAATAAAACTAGGAGGTTGCTGTTACTTGAAAACAGATTTACATTTAAAAGGGGACACTAGAATAACTGACTGGATTCGAAATATAATTTTAACTTATAAAGACATTTTAAACAATCAAAGTATTTTAAGCATGTACAATGACACAAAATAGGATCAGAAACTAAACATATATACAGGTAAGCGGGAACTTTTTTGTTATCAATATATTTACATATGTTACTACCGTAGATCAAGGTTGACCCGATGATTGGTACAGGAGCACTACGGATGGTATAGATCTGGGGTGAGTGGGTAAGGGATGGGAATAAGTGTGGATAGGGGTGGGGGCTGTACATCAATCGATATAGTATAGTATGGACAAGGGAGTGGGGACTATCCATCGATCGATACAGTATAGTGCCAGGGAGGGTGGAGGGGGCTATACATCAATCGATACGGTAAAGTATGGACACGGGAGGGTGGAGGGGGCTATACATCAATCAATACAGTACAGTATGGGCAAAGGAGGGTGGAGGGGACTATACATCAATCGATACAGTATAGTATGGGCAAGGGAGGGTGGAGGGGGCTATACATCAGTAGATACAGTATAGTATGGGCGAGAGGGTGGAGGGGAATATACATCAGTAGATACAGTATAGTATGTACTAGAGAGGGTGGAGGGGACTATACATCAGTAGATTCAGTATAGTATGGGCAAGGGAGGGGACTATACATAACTAGATATAGTAAAGTATGGGCAAGGGAGGGTGGAGGGGACTATACATCAGTAGATACAGTATAGTATGTACTAGAGAGGGTGGAGGGGACTATACATCATTAGATACAGTATAGTATGGGCAAGGGAGGGTGGAGGGGACTATACATCAATCGATACAGTATAGTATGGGCAAGGGAGGGTGGAGGGGACTATACATCAATCGATACAGTATAGTATGGGCAAGGGAGGGTGGAGGGGACTATACATCAATCGATACAGTATAGTATGGGCAAGGGAGGGGACTATACATCAATCTATACAGTATAGTATGGACAAGGGAGGGTGGAGGGGGCTATACATCAATCTATACAGCATAGTATGGGCAAGGGAGGAGACTATACATCAATCGATACAGTATAGTATGGACAAGGGAGGGTGGAGGGGGCTATACATCAATCTATACAGTATAATATGTACTAGAGAGGGTGGAGGGGACTATACATCAATCGATACAGTATAGTATGGGCAAGGGAGGGTGGAGGGGACTATACATTAATCGATACGGTAAAGTATGGACACGGGAGGGTGGAGAGGGCTATACATCAGTAGATACAGTATAGTATGGGCAAGGGAGGGTGGGGGGGACTATACATCAATCGATACAGTATAGTATGGGCAAGGGAGGGTGGAGGGGACTATACATCAATCGATACAGTATAGTATGTTCAAGGGTAGGGGGTGGGGTCTATGCCTCATTCGTTTCAGTATAGTTTTTACGATACAGTATAGTATGGGCAAGGGAGGGTGGAGGGGACTATACATCAGTAGATACAGTATAGTATGGGCAAGGGAGGGTGGAGGGGACTATACATCAGTAGATACAGTATAGTATGGGCAAGGGAGGGTGGAGGGGACTATACATCAGTAGATACAGTATAGTATGGGCAAGGGAGGGGACTATACATCAGTAGATACAGTAAAGTATGGGCAAGGGAGGGTGGAGGGGACTATACATCAATCGATACGGTAAAGTATGGGCAAGGGAGGGTGGAGGGGACTATACATCAATCGATACAGTATAGTATGGGCAAGGGAGGGTGGAGGGGACTATACATCAATCGATACAGTATAGTATGGGCAAGGGAGGGTGGAGGGGACTATACATTAATCGATACGGTAAAGTATGGACACGGGAGGGTGGAGAGGGCTATACATCAGTAGATACAGTATAGTATGGGCAAGGGAGGGTGGGGGGGACTATACATCAATCGATACAGTATAGTATGGGCAAGGGAGGGTGGAGGGGACTATACATCAATCGATACAGTATATTATGGGCTAAGGGAGGGTGGAGGGGACTATACATCAGTCAATACAGTATAGTATGGGCAAGGGAGGGGACTATACATCAATCTATACAGTATAGTATGGACAAGGGAGGGTGGAGGGGACTATACATCAATCTATACAGCATAGTATGGGCAAGGGAGGGTGGAGGGGACTATACATTAATCGATACTGGAGAGGGCTATACATCAGTAGATACAGTATAGTATGTACTTGAGAGGGAGGAGGGGGCTATATATCAATCGATACAGTATAGTATGGGCAAGGGAGGGTGGAGGGGACTATGCATCAATCGATACAGTAAAGTATGGACACGGGAGGGTGGAGAGGGCTATACATCAGTAGATACAGTATAGTATGTACTTGAGAGGGAGGAGGGGGCTATATATCAATCGATACAGTATAGTATGGGCAAGGGAGGGTGGAGGGGACTATGCATCAATCGATACAGTATAGTATGGGCAAGGGAGGGTGGAGGGGACTATACATCAATCGATACAGTAAAGTATGGACACGGGAGGGTGGAGAGGGTTATACATCAGTAGATACAATATAGTATGGGCAAGGGAGGGTGGAGAGGGCTATACATCAGTAGATACAGTATAGTATGTACTAGAGAGGGAGGAGGGGTCTCTACATCAATCAATACAGTATAGTATGGGCAAGGGAGGGTGGATGGGACTATACATCAATCAATACAGTATAGTATGGGCAAGGGAGGGTGGAGAGGGCTATACATCAGTAGATACAGTATAGTATGTACTAGAGAGGGAGGAGGGGGCTAAACATCAATCAATACAGTATAGTATGGGCAGGGGAGGATGGAGGGGACTATACATCAATCGATACAGTATAGTATTGGCAAGGGAGGGTGGAGGGGGCTATACATCAATCGATACAGTATAGTATGTACGATACAGTATAGTATGGGCTAGGGAAGGTGTAGTGGCAATACATCAATCTATACAGTATGCACATTGTGTATGTATTTTAGGTGAAACTGCTGGTATAATAGCTCTATGAACTACACCCAATATTGGAGGATGATCGAGGGAGGAGGCTACGAATGTCGTAGTGTCTACATCAATCAGATTCAATACTGAATGTACATATAGTACATGAAGGGGAGATAATCAATATCAATACCTTGTGATACCGGATGAACATTGGGCGGGGGTTGCGGGGGTTGGGGGGGGGGGGGGGAGGTGTTGTTACCGGACGGTGTGTATGTACAGTACTAGTGCATCAATCAATAAAGTAAGGTATAAACACGGACTTAGGATAAGTATGACTTGTTTGTATTACAACATGATTGTAGATTAAAAAGTTCGTACGATCGATGATTATTTCCGAGGTACCAACGGAAATATAGAAATACGTGGGATCATGCTGATGATGCTGCGACTCGCGTAAAACGAATTCAATGTACTGAAAGTACTGCATTACAGTTTATGCAGAGGCATTGCGGAGAGTTGGGATGATGGTATGGAGATGGTTGATGTTTTTGATGAGAATCTTTTCAGAGTCTCTAAAGATCCTCCCATCACTGGTCCAGTAAGAGTCGATGGTTTTAGCCCATTTAGCTCGACCTAGATCCTTTACTGTTGCTTGTCTGGATTTGGTTAAATCTTCGGTGATGAAGAGCTTAGAGGGGTTATTCTTTAATATTTTTTTTGTTTTTGTACACAGAGTTTTTCAGATTCCAACTATTGAATCGGCAAATAATTTGGTGATTTCCATCTGGGTTGGGTTGACATGAGACCTCTGGATATCTTCAGGTCGGAGATTAACATTTAGTTTGGATTTACAAATGTCAATAATGACTGTGTCAGTGAAGGTCTGTTGATTTCCGGTTAACCAGACATTGTGAAAACGAAGGCTATTCTTCCTGCCGTATTGTTCGAGTTCCTCAACTTGAGATGTGAGGGAATCAACCTTGCTCTCAAGAGTCGAACACTTAGTGGAGAGGGAAACATTAGACTGTTTAAGTTCACTGATTTCAGCGGCCTGGTCATGTATTGTCTGTTGAAGTGGTAAGATCATGTCCGCCATTGTATCACAAACAATAGATTGGAATGTTTCCCGGAGATGAGGTACGCACGCCTCTGCCCATGCAGGTGCTATGTCGGAAACAAATGAAGGACTAGATAAGGTTGAATGTATCAGTCTAGTTAGGTCAATTGTCTTGCCTTTACCTACGTCAAGCTGGAGAGAAGGGCCCTCCTCTCCACCCGAGAAGGAATTTCTCCTTCTGTGGGCTGGGCGATCGGACATTCCGGGGGACACAGTGTCGGGAGATTTCCGCTTGCTAGAACCTGCCGGGGTACTGGGCTCAGACATAGTGAAGATAATAAATTTGAATGTTCAAAGAGAAACTTTTCTCGTAGTCTATAAAATTGTAAGTGGCAAACATGTAGTGACACGTAAACAAGACGGCCGAACGGTCGAACAAAGAACAGTAGCTGGTCGGTTACAACAGACGGGAATTCTCTTCATGTGAGTGTACACAGGGCACAAATTTTCATATTAACGGACACTTCAGCATAATGGCAAAATGTCAGACTGGTACCCACCGTAAATGACACGCACAGGTATATAAAAACAACATTTCTTGGTAGAGTCGTTCAAAAGTGAACAGTGCAGATCGCCATCTTATGACGTCACCCAGTAAAGCAGTTCGAAATAAAACTCGATGAACATTGAAAACTTGAACAAATGCCTTTTTAATTAATTCTAATATTCGATACATGGCCATTTGATGTCACTTTATAAATTTTATTCATATGGATATAGAGACTTATAGCCTGCGTCCATTATATATCTTATTAAATCTTATTAAAATGTCAACTTCCCGTCTCCGATATTGGAAACTTTGGAAAGCTGGCCAAGATACAAGCCCATGGATTAACATATCAAAAGAAAAGCTTGTCAAAAGGACTAAACAATTCTATATATTTGAAAACAAAACAGAACCGAAAAATGTGCACACTAAAACGATGTTCGAGTCTAAGGACAAAACGTCTAGTGTAGATACAAAGTAGTTATTATTTGGTCAGAAATTACCACGAGAGAATTTTTTTTCTTTTGTCAAATCGTCTTTCTGTACAGTTTAATTGCTTGTAGCATCTATCATTTAAGTGTTGGCGATTAACAAGGGTCTTGATGGATTGTATTGTTGAACAGCAGTATTGGCTTTCTATTGCATAATATCTCCATCCCAAAGAAACACCATGCTTTACATAACCCTACCTAGTAACAGTTCATTGGAATATTTCCTCAATAATACTTTGACCGCTACCATTACCCGATTATCACAATTTCTTGACCTCAATGGCTCTTGGGAAATCGGTTTAGCCGAAATTAGATATCCTCATTCTTGGTTTAAAGTGAACTAAGGCGAATTGTGGTTAGAAATGATCGTCGGTGGTAGAGAAAACGTCGCATCAGTGCAGTTCAATCCAGGAGCTTCGGCGTGAAAAAGGTTTTTATCCGACAGTGAAAAGCCTTTGGTCTGACTTTCATATGACCTCAGGCGGCTTTCGTACTTTGGAATATCTGTGGAGAGCAAAAGGAATTGTATCGCACGACGACATGTTCAGAATAATCGTTTGGCAGGGGCTTCACCAGATTTTAAACTGACCACACTGTACATTGGCACCGTTGGAGAAAACTATTATGTACAGATTTGTTAGTCTGGACATATATATTTTCATTTCCAGCTGAATAAAAAAAATGATGCTTGACTAAATAGCCCCTTTAAATCAAGCCGGAGATGGGGGTGACGTTTTTAGATGAGTTAAAATAAAGCGAGGACACGGATTAGGGGGTATTCTTAAAGGTATTGTGACAGAATGGTAATTAACCAAGTATCACTATATGTTACGCATATAAATATTAATATGCGGTAAATAAAAAATAAATCTAATACCTAAATCTTTATTAGAAATGTGTAAATGCTTCTGGATAGTTGTTATCCATCGTGATTGAGGAAAGTGCTGAAATATTATCAGTAACATGTAGGGAGAGTTTCTACTGTGCCATGCTTTGTTTTGACCGGAAGTGACGCATTAACTGTGTGCACACTTGTAGAAATTATTTATAGAATTGATATGACTGCAGTGTTTTCAATGTGTTTACGGGAAGACTTTTGTAAATCAAGCAAGTATAAATTACAGTAGTAGAAGTAATGTAGTTATTCTTTATAAATTTGTCCTTGTTATGGGATCTCGGTATTCCGATGGAAAAACCGATATTAGAACATCAGCACGTGTAAACCGACCCGCGTCTGTTGGTCTTTTCCAACCGGATTCAGTTTGACAGTAGTTTTCAGCTAGTAAAGGTGTGTGTTGTATGTTTGCTGTGTTTGTACTATCCGCCGGGTAGCTTGGCGAATTCCTAGGCCCGATGCGGTCTGTCTTTTGTCCTGTGAAATGTCGGGGGTGGTATTACTGATAATATATTATTTAAGATCTATCGAGAAGTTCTTTTTAATGATTTAATATTTTACAATAATAATTATGGTAAACGTACTAGGACAGTAGCCGGACAATTCGTTCTATTAGGGATGGGCGGGTGGTATTTTTATCACTGGGTAATTTCTAATTCCCGGTCTGTGGTTACCTTATCAAGTGCTTGACCGAAGAATGTTGATCTATTTTACACTAGGCTTAGTAGTGAGAAAGATATATTGAGAATTATGTATTATGATAGAATATTTGTATTTAACTTAGTAAAAACGCGTTTGTACTAAAAGTGCATTTTTGTTAGTAAGAATAAGAAGTCTATTTTTGTGAGAAGGAATAAGAAGTCTGGAATATATAAATGCTAGTTTTTTTTTCTTATTTTATCTAAGTATGTAAATGTTTGTTCTGGAAGTGTGTAGTGACCAGACCTAGAGTGCATGTGTATTTTCCCTAACTTGTATATGTAAATATTTTGTCTATTTTAATGTAAGCTTTAATCCTTCTCATTAATGCGTTAATTTTCTGTCAGGAAAGCTAATATAATAGTAATAATATTGTTCGTCTTACTTGAAAACATGGAGTTGTAGAAATTAACTATTTAAGTGTGAAAGATTTTGTTAGTCTGGTAGAACTATTTTTCTTCTCATATGGAATGCATTGTCTAATTAAAAATTGAACTTTACACACTCTTCTGGTTTTCTTTACAGCTGAGCTACATATCTAAACATGACTTGTTCAAGGAACCATAGGATAGTCTGATGCTATTGGATCATTCTTCATTAGTTATTGTGATTACTTAGTTATCTGATTATACTGAATTGGATGACAAGAAAAGTCCAGGTCAAAGTGATGTCAATATCAGTTTGAATTAAAACGGGAAAGCAGTTTACCAAGAAATATAACAATTTAACTGGATAACTTGGGAGTTACTGATAGGAACATAACTTAGTCCTGAATGCAGATGGAATGAACATCAAACCCTGATGAAGACTAATCGTTATTTATCTATTTATTGTGACAGCCTACACGCTACCATGTTGAATTGATCTGAGATTGGGTCCAGATCACTATAGTGTCATAGTATCTTCAGGTCGGCCGCTCCTCTAATAAGATCGGGAATGAAAGCCGTGGCGGCCGTAACAAATTCTGGTGTTAAGATTTTGGGCGAACAGGCATGCATTTGGCGCAAGATTTTTTGAGTGGTGAGGATATTAAAACGTCGACTAGAAAACAAGTTTCCGAAGCAAACACCGACTCAAACTCAAAGCTTTGCAAAGTCTCGGACCTCCGGGAAGAACGAAAACGCGAGGAAAACATGACAGAGGGATATTTTCGATGCATGATCCCCCACCTCCAAAAACTAAACTATATTTATGCATCATTTTCAAGGAAATTTTCGTTATTGGTTTGCTTCGCCAGACGTGCAGCAAATTTGATTGAAATTTGAAAAAAAAATGCATGAAATCGGAATTAGGTCTGTTTGTACCTCCCACTCATAAAAGAGACGACTATTGGCATCAGATAGGATCGTAGCTGCAGTAAAAGACAGCGGACCTTATGAATTTAACATTTCCGGAGCCGGAAAATACCTTCCTATACGTCAAAGCACAAATAGTACGACGGTTTCAGCACAAATTTATGGTTGCATAACCCTTTTCGGATGTCAGCGTGAGTCTGAACGAAAAACTCGTTTCTTCACCGAACAAAAAGTATGCTTATGGAGCTTACATGAAAACTCTCTTGTGCTTTGGTCCGGCTGCCAAAGAATCTCAGTTGACGGGAAGTATGTGGTATAAAGACACGATTACTAAAATGGACACTATCGGAGCCGAAAATCACGGTTACACCGAAAGGAAATTACTGACAGCGACAAGCAATACAGTCGAACTGATAGGCAGATAACATTAGGATTCGTTTGTTCAAGAGAGATACTTAATCAACAACGTAGCTATTAGGATAACGTTAACCAGAAGTAAGGGTTCATTTTGTCTGATGCGGGAAGGCGATGAGTTGAAAGTGGTCATACAAGACATTTACCTGAACGTGAGGCAACACTAGATTACCGGATACATAGACGAAGAAAGTATTACGATCCGTTTGAATTACCCCCCCTTTCACGACGCTTTCGTTAACTTTTTCAACAAAGAGTGTCTAACGTGGACCTATAACCCAATTCTAATACAACAACTCAACTCTCTAAAAAGTTTAAAGGACTTGCCAAATTTCCCCATTTAAGCCCCATCCCTCTGGCCCTGAGGGCCAGGACACACCATTTATACAAAAAATGTTCCCTTTGTCCAAGAGAGGCTTCTGACCAAATTTTGTCAAAATCCCCTCAGACGTCCATGGCTAGTAGCATTTTGTAGAAAAAGCTGAGAGATGGAACAGACATTCCACGTCGCAGTATCTATTGTTGCTCACTTGCCTTCAGGCAAGGTGAGCTAAAAAAAACTAGTAGAAAATGAAAAGTCCCTACATCTTACCCACCCCAAATTCTCATTTACTATCAATATCCGTCTTCTGATATTCTGCATTTTGAAGCTCGTTTGTACCTATCGAACAAACCACTTTTGACATTTTGGTCATGTATACTCTTCTATGAAAGAATATCACATTTCCTTGAGCAGTATAATGATAGAGGGTCAGAATGCGTTACTACTTTACAATGTGCTTAGTTCTGGTGACTACTGAATGAGAAGTATTGTTGATTACATTGCTCATAATAAGTTAGAAGAATAATCTGTTGATTTGGAGTGGAGGGTCACATGATGTCTCAATTATTCCGGTTACAGAGCTTGTGTACAAATTTTATGTACTTTTTCAATTAAACAAATATCATAGAATGTAAACTATTCATGGTTTAATTGTCAGTCAATGTGTTTGGCCTACTTAAAAGTTGGATTTCACAATTATATCAGAGTACAGACTATCTAGGCAAACCTATTAATTGTTTAGGACTACAACAAATGTGGAATAAATGATTGATTTCAATTCATTTGTCATATGTCTAGATTAAGATAATTTGACAGAAAATAATACAATTTAAACACTTTCAATAAGGTTAAAATCTGAGCAAAATGACCTCTGATATACTTCACCAATACTTTAACAAATGAGCAAAGGGGGAAATATCCCTCACCTATTTATTTCTAACTCTAACTGATACATGTATATTCTAGCACAAAATGTTTTACAACATCTCATTATGTTAAGCAATACCAGAAGAATCTTGATGCTCACTTTCATAATCAGTCCTTTTATCTGATGGATCATTCCCAGTTCTTTTCTCCTCTTTGTTTATCAACAGGCAAATAAATAATATGGTAACACCAACAAGGCAATTCAGTGAAGTATGAAAGTAAGGAAGGTGATTAAGCTTAAGTTTTTGTGATGAATGAAAATCAAATGTAGTTCAAAGTGACCTACTTGTTATACACAACACATCACCTCTCAGAGGTGAATCCACACCTCAAGTATGAAGTTCAAGTGACAAGAACAAAATTGAGCTCAAAACTGACATATCTCAAAGGTCAAATGTGGGTCAGAGTGACCTACTATTTATACATGACACATCGCCTCAAGTGTGATGTTCCTGTGACAAGTAGTGTGGGAGTTAGAACACACAGAAGCTTGTTTCTATGATGTACGGTAAAAGTTAAAATGTAGTTCAAAATAACCTTCTTTTAATACATGACACTCTCCAAGGTAAACCTGTACTTTGTATTTGAAGGTCCAGTGACAAAAAGTATAATCGATAGTGCTCAGAGCAGATGGCGGGTACTCCAACATTGTTAGAGGTTTTACACAACGAGAAACTTATGACAGGAAAGAAAAAAATTCCAAGTGTGGTAAGCTGGATTGTCAGTGTTGCTTAATTGAAATCGCCAGTTATCCTGTCCTGATTCTACCAAAGAAAATATGTCAGAGCATAGATTTGTTAGACTCAAGTGCTAATCATTAGATACAAAGGTGGGGTCAACATTTAGCCCCTACAGATTTCTATAATTTTTTCGTCATATGTAGACACAACTACCTATAAATATCTTGATGGTGTAGATGTGTTATGGTCCCGTCATCAGGTGGATCCTCCTTCCTCGGTTGTTTCGGCGCTGTCCACGACAACCTCCAGAAGTGCGCCGACTGGGTTGATCAGGTCCCAGCCCGGAACCACTTGGCTATCCGCTAGTGACACAGGTGGCGTTTTACTTGATGTTATTAAATGTTCATATGCCACCTCCTACAATGTTATATCTCCGATGTTTCTCGAGATCTCTGATGTTTGATCCACTTCTCTCTCTTCCTCCATAACCACAATGAAGCCATCTCAGCTTCTTTACAGAGACAGCTTATGAGCTGCCGCCTGTCTGCACCAATGATGCCTATGACCCGCATAGCCCTCCACATCGACTGGCCCACAAATCCTCTGCTACCCACCTCTACTGGAAAGCACCATACTTTCCATCGTCTGTGTTGGCAGTCCTCCACTAGATCCTGATACTTATTCTTCTTGCGCTCATAGGCTTCATCCATTTTTTCTTCCCATGGCACAGTAAGTTCCACCAGGACAGCCTGTTTAGTGGACAAAGACCGGATGACGATGTCTGGCCTTTGATTTGTAACTGCTACCTCTGGTGGAAACTGCATACGACCGTTCAGGTCTGCTTTCAGCTGCCAATCCCCTGCTGTTTCTAGTAGCCCAGTCACTTCAACGGTCCCTCCTGTGGTAGGCTCTCCTGCCCGGACAAAGTTTATAAATTTCAGCTTTCCCTTGCCCCTTTTTGGTTTCCTCATGCACTTTTCCATGGCATCTGCAATGACGGACAAAACCTTATCATGTCGCCAGGTGTATCGTCCATCTGTCAAGGCGACTGAGCAAGAAGAAAGGATGTGGTCCAAGTTACCTGGTCTCCCGCAAAGCTTGCAGCTTGGATCATCTGACAGCCCCCACGTTGCCAGGTTTGTTGGACTCGGCAAGACATCGTATACTGACTTGAGCTTAAATTGTAGCCTCTGTGGTTCAGTATACCAAATGTCTTTCCATGTCAGCTTCATCCAAGTTCATCCAACTTCCTTGTTTCTTCATGCCAACCGCCTTGACCATACGAGACTGCTCTTCCATGGCTCGTACTTCCCTCTCGATCATGTGTCGTCGGTCTACAGTTGAGGCTGGTCCCCATCTAGCTGTTGGTGTTGCTCCTAATCCTGTTCTTCCCACAGCTACACTGCCAACAATGTCTGCGTGTCGAAGACGCGACTCTGCATCTTTCACTGTCTGTGATGCCGACCACTTCTTCCCTGCTCTGTTGTTGAACTTCGCTGCTCGTACCTTTTCATCTTTGCTGTCTCTAAGCATGAGGAATTGTCTGACCTTGGTGACCATAAATTCCTCTGTTATTGACGTCAGCGGCAACTGGAGCTTTGTTCCTCAGCTATATAACCCCACACTGCAGAAGCTTCGAGGGACTGATAGCCATCTCCCGAGACAACTGCTTGCCTTGCGCTCCATCACTTCCACTTTTGTCAATGGTACGTCGTACACCAATAGAGGCCATAGTACACGAGGTAGAATTCCATGCTGATAGATCCAGGCCTTGTATTTTCCTGGCAGACCACATCTGTCTATTGACACTAGCCACTTCTCCAGCTGTTCCAATGTATCATTGACATTCTTAGTATCATCAAAATACTTTCCCAGACATTTGACTGGTTTCTCGGAGACTGTTGGAATAATGTCCTCTCCAATCTTGAAAACCTCTCTGCTTACTTTCCCTTTCCTTAATACCATGCTCCTGGACTTTCCTGGCTTGAATCTCATCCGAGTCCAGCTGATGATATCCTTTATTTCCTCGAGAGTCCATTTTGCCTCCATCACTGTCTTGGTACTGATGGTCATGTCGTCCATGAATGCTCTCAACGGCGGTTGCTGCACACCTCCTTTCATCCATGGCCCTCTACTCATCTTCTCGACTGACTTCACCATTAGGGTCACAGCTTCTGAAAACAGGATAACTGACACAGTGCAACCTGTAACTATCCCCACCTCCAAGCGCTGCCACGATGTTGTAAAATCTCGTAGGGTGAACCTTAACTGAAGTCTGTCAAAGTAATCTTCCAACAGATGTCTGGTCTTCTCCGGAACATGGTAACGCTCGAGGGTCAGCTGGACTAGCTTATGAGGCATCGACCCATATGCGTTGGCTAAATCCAACCAGATCACTGCCAGCCCTCCCTTCTGTTTCCTTGCTTCCCGAATAATCTGTGATAGGACGCTTGTGTGTTCGACACATCCCGACACGCCTGGGACTCCTCCTTTCTGCACCGATATGTCTATATGGTCAGCATGTATTTTGCCAATATTGCAAGGAAAATCTTCCCCTCGATGTTTAGTAGGGAGTCCGAAACTGGTTGAGTAACTCAGAATTCTCTTCTTTTGGTATGAAGCATCCTTCCGCTTGGTGCCAGGTATCAGCTAAACGTCCTCTTCTCCATACAATTCTCGGGTACTTTCAGAGTCTAACTGTCAGTCTGCTACAGTTCTTATAAACTTTATAGGTCACTCCATTTGGCCCTGGAGATGATCCTGCCCTGGCCTTCCTGATGATTTCCCTCACTTCCTTGAGTTTCGGTTCAGACTCGTCGAATGGTTGCTCCGGTTCTTCAGGGCGGATTAGCTTCTCATAGTCAGATAGATCCTCGTTTCTCATTGGGTCGCTATGCATGTCCATCAAGTGATCCTCCACATCTTCCTTTCTAGCTGTCAACGTTCCTGATCCTTTCTTACCCAGCAAACGTGATGTGAACTGAAAGGGGTTGGCTGTAAATCGTGCTCTTGCCCTAGCCCTTTCTTTCCTCCGTCTTATACTCCTCTCGGCCCTTCTCAAGATTTTAAGCTTCTCTCGAGCTCCAGATCTCAGTTCTGCCAATGCTGACTTTTCCTCATCTGATGCTAACCTGTATTGCCTTGCCAATTGTCTCAGATCTTTCCTCAGTTTTGCAATCTCTTGTTGTCTCCTGCTCTTATTGACTGATCTTCCTTGCTGTTTTTGTTCTTCCAGTCCAAACCTATCGAGTCCTACGTTGTATATGATAGCTGACATTCCCTCTACCTTCCTGTCTACCCCTCCTGCTGATGATGCAGCCAGAATGGCATCCACGTCTTCGTCAAACTTCTTCAATTCTGCCTTGCTGTTACTTGGTGGCCACTTGATCTTTCCTTTCCTGCCGCTATGATCCGGTCCCTGTCTAGTTTGTTCTATGACCGGTGCTTGTTGCCCATGATCTTCCTCTAAGACCTCACTGGGTGTGTCCTCTTCATTGTCTGGCTCATGGACGCTGTAGTCGCTGTGGTTTGAGTCCTGGACTACCTCCTCCTCCGTCTCATCAGGTTGCCCTGTGCGTTGTGCCAGCCGCAGAATCGGTGCACATCCCATTTTGGTCATGTGGATCTTCAATCCCCTTTCGTTCTTCCACAACTGCATGTGCTTCCGGTGTTCAAGCTCAATGTCCTTGGTCGGTCCGGTGTTGTATCCCTTGAATCCTCAAGATAAGGTCGCTCATCCTCCCCCGCTCTCGCGCGACCTCGAGGGTATCTCAATACGTATCTGTCTATAGTGAATAAATAAGGTTCTTCCTCGCGAAAGATGTCTTTTGGCCTGCTAAGCCTCCAGACCCTTGGATGAAAATAACCTACAACCGCATAAATGATTAGTCCTTATAACTACTTATAGTCATACTGGACCTCCTTGTATAACACCAGGTTGAGTGACAAAGGTACCCTAACAAAATGATAAACACTTGCTACATGAGAATTTTAAATGAAAATAATCATATACCAGCCTAAAGTACATATAATATCCGTTATTTTGATACCATATATGTTCTATTGGCATAAAAAATGTAAGCATATTGATAACTTTGATTTAAATAAAAATGCAAAGTTTTCACAAAATAAAGAATATATCAAAGTTTGTCAAGTTCATATTGTATAGTTGCAATCTCAGTCTTTAAAAAAAAAACTTTCTACGTATATATGCTCTCTATTGAATAAATTTTAAGTGATTTCAAAACCGGTTAAATATTATTTTAGCAATTTAAACATGCTTATTGCATAATTCGCCATAATCATGAAGATTTAATTTTCATTGTTTTTTTGTGTCAAATACTGCTATATTTTCCAGTTTTGTGTAGTACCAAAGCACATTACGTATTTTGTATTTGTTTTAAATATTCAGTAGAACTTAACATGGTGTTTTCTGCACTAGAAATCTATCCTCTAAAGAACTGAAAAATTAGTTTGCATTATAAAAACTTAACAATGATTCAATAATCAGTATTACTAACAACATGTTATCATCATTCCACTTTTCTTCGTTTATCATTAAACATAACAATGATGGATATAATTCAGTTAGATATTTTAATTGATAATTAATAAATGAGGCCAGAAATGATAACCTTGTCTGACACCTGAATGTGCAAGAATCTTAATTTCCTGAAACATATAAAGGTATTACTATAAAGTATTCATACCATTTTTGCTAAGTATCTAGAAACAATTACATAGATAAAATTACCCTTGTGTCGGACATTCTGTATTAAAATCAAATTGCTGCAAATCCCCCATCAAGTTTATTAATAATCATGCCAGACGTGTGCATAAGTCGTGGTTGCAAAACCAGGTTGAAAGATTTATCTCAAGGAGCCCGAGCTCAAGTAAGACATGTATATTTCCCCCAGTATAACTGGCTGCACCAGCCACTGACTGCTGAGATCATTAGCGTAACAGAAGAAAGCATACCATGTGGAAAGTGCTACAAGCGGTACCTCAAGCAAAGGCCATTGCAGTCTGAATTGTATGAACCTTCTGATATGAGCACTCCAGATGACCTGGCGAATGATGCAGATGATGCTTACACTGATTTCATGTCATCCAACCAACTACCACTAATCTCTGTTGAGAAATTATTTTATTGTGGCATTTCACATAAAAGATGTGTCGTGTGGAAAAGAGGGCACTGGACTATACCCCAGCGTGCCGGGACAAACTTGATATTTTTCCATTTTTTATAGTGTCTTAAAAGCATGGAGCCAGACCATTGTGCCCCGTTTCCTTGGTCCGAGACACATAACCGGCGAGGACGCGAAGTGCCACAACACTGCCTTTACAAGATGTTTCTACGGGGACAAAGTAACTGTAATTCTTGATGGTACCTATATTTATGTCCAAAAAAATGCTGATCGCCCCTTTCAAAGATCCTCATACTGTGGGCAAAAGAAGCGCAACTATGGAAAATTCATGAGCATTTTCTTTCCAGATGGTTATGTACTAGACACTATTGGACCTGTTGATGACAATGAATATGATGCAAATATCTTGGAACAGTTGAGAACCTGACCTTGTAGCTCAGTGAAGATGACAATGTGATTGTTGACCGGAGGTTCAGGGATGTGTTGGAGCTGCTGCGAGGTTCAGGGTTTTCTGTGTACATGCCTTCCTATCGTCTGTCAGGTCAGAGACAGCATGATACACTTACTGCCAACGAGGACCGCCAGTGTACTAAGTCAAGATGGGTTGTGGAGAGCTACCATGGTCGACTGAAACAGTGGAAACTGTTCAGAGAACAACTCAGCTCAAACTACTTCCTTAGTGTCATAGAGGAACTGGTTAAAGTAGCTACTGCTTCCTTGAATGCTGTACATGGACCAGTTTATATGTCCACACCAGAGAGGGACTTGAAGGACTGTCTCCTTGCTGAGCGAATGCAATCCTGTTTGGCTCTGCCCAACACTTTGGCCTAAGGGGTTGCAGATGAACCTGACCTTTCTAGGTGCAACAAGGCTAACTTGGTGAAACTTATTGCCTGTTTGATAGAGTTTTCAGTGCTGGATATGGAATATTTAGAAACAATTACCTGCGGATCATACCGATTGAAAGTAGCACCCATTTGACTCCTGCTGGAGACTTTGAAGTTTGGGTCTATCAGCATGATGAAAATCTTCTCCAAGGCCAAATCCATTCAAGGCACAAACCACAGTCAAAATACAATGTTTGGATTGCGTTTGACAGAAATGATCAAGATGACCCTGTCAAAGATTACTACTGTGTCTGTACAGCGGGCAAGCGAACCGTTGAAATGTGTGCACATGTTGCGTGCATTTTGTATTCCTTGAGCCATGTTCAGCACTAAGATCAAACTAACCCAGTCCATGCAATACTCAAGTTCAAACAAGCAATCACTTGAGCATTTCTTCTATACTAAAACGCCATGTAATGTGCTGCAAACTGCAACTGTTCGATCTCTTATTAGCTTATCAAAGTGCCACAAATTATGGATCGGAACTAACAAAGGCAAAACCCCTCACTACTACTGTACATAATCTATCTTATAAGGTCACTTTATTGACCTTCATCAAAAGATTTGTATAAAGCTAATAACTAAATCTTCAAATTGATAAACTTGCACAAAAATGTCTTTATTTTAACAAATTCATTTGTCTGACCTTGAACAGAGGTCAAATTCAGCAATGTTAACCAAACTGATAAAAATTGACATGAACAACCACCTTGTCAAATAGCAACACCTACAGACTTTCATTCATTTAGCTGTCACTTTTTATCGAAAATGAAAAAAATCAGTGTTTCTTGGATTTTTTAAGCACATGTGTAAAATGACACATTTACCAGTTTTCATTTTTTCCAAGAATTCTCCTTTTGAAAGATATCATCTGTGGCAAACTTTTAAGCAAGTATGAGAAATAGACTGGTTTTGGAAGTATGAAAATTGAAGTGTCCAAAACAGTACTTTTCTCAAAAGCAATGGCTTTTTATATGAATTTTGGCTGCATTTTTCAACATAAAAGAAATGTTTCTCCTGAAATAGTGTAATATGTGGTATCAAAATGTTGGTTGGTACAATGTGCACACATTAATGACATAATTTTTTTGGAATTGCACCATAATAATGCACTAGAAGGAATTACATAACAACTACTTTAACACCCACCAAGGTGTTAGTCAAGGAGCTATCATTTTATAGGAAATCAATTCCGATACTTACTTTTCTGTACTTAAGCCAATGCTAATGTCAAATTGCCATATATATTGACCACACCTTTCATTCTAATACTAAGAAAGATATTATAGACATTTCATGGTGTTAATGTATGTGTGATATTCAGAAGGTTTCAATACACAAGAAAACAATATATTTTTTGAAAATACTACAAAAAAGTAATTTTCATATTTTTTTAACAAACTTTTTTCTACTTCGGCACAACATTAAAATTTAAGGTAAAAAAGCAGGCAAAGTTAACCAGTCCTACAGGAACTGATTTATTGACTTTTCAATTAAACGCCTAAACACTCATTACAACAAAAACTGCTGCTCAAATTATCAGCCAGGTTACAAAGTGTAGGGAAATCATGACAACTACATGTATGATGACATCAATCTCTAAGGTAAGAAAAAACTAATTTTCTATTTATTTAACATCAATACAAACTACAGCAATTCATTACAACACACATCATAGTAATAATATTGATACTCCATCTCCTCCTATACTAGCTGACAGCGAATATAAGAAAATTGTTAGCTGTAATGTTGTCAGAGCTACAACATTAAAGCTACATACAATTGAACACAATTACTAGGTTTAAGGTATTACTCAAGCATTTCTACCCGTTTCATACACGAGTCACTCTGTCTTAGTAGACTCCTTGCATCAGTGTACTTACCTACAGTATCAATTGTTTGAAGTAAATGGTACACACAGATTTTAATCTGACAAAAACATTATGAATGCTAAACTGTGAACAAAAAAAGCATCCAGAATACTGGAAGTGAAAAAACTTATTGTTGGAAAGAGTGTGTATAATATATACTTGCACAATACATACATTCCATGTGTATTATAATTTTTTTGTAAATAATAATGAAGAGATTACACAAAGCTTTTAGTGTGATGTTTGTACATTGTATGCATTTTGAAAAGGAGAGGTGATCAGAATATGTTTGCAAATTTGTTTGAATCATTACATAAGGGATCACACTTGTTATAAGACAATTTGAATGATGTTGATGCATGAATATTAAAGTGTGTGATCCCATATATGTAAACAGAAGATAGGTTTAAAGCTTAATGGCATAACAGGTAAGAATGTTCATCATTGATATATTTACTGCTGAAGCACTAGTATTGCACATTTTATATAAAAGAACTAAATGTATTTGCAAATGAATTTAGTTAACAGGATATAAGCAATTATTTTCACACTAGTCTACACAAATATCCAGGTTTCCAAGCTTTATCCATACAAAAATATGATTGCGCATAGATGCAGTTTCAACAAATATTGCAAAATATGGGATTCTAAGTGTCCATAATGATAGCATTTACAGCACTGTGAGTCTCAGTGGCCATAGCAACAGCACTCGCCTCTGTGGCAGCTTTGTCAGCTGTAGAACTTCCTTCTCGCTCATGGTATTCCTTTACCTCCCGATCATATCGTTCTTTCTCCTGTTCATACAAGTCATAGAATACCTGTAATCATGAACAAATAAGTATTTATCATAACCGGTAAAATGGTACTCATTTCAACTTTGGTGTCAGATCAAAGACAACTTAGTTACACAACATCAGTAACTTTACAGAGAAAAGTTTTAAGCATTTAATTATTTAGTATGTGTATAGTATCTAAATTTGACCTCTTCAATTACTGTCAGCATACTTCAATTACTCTTTCTCCTTCTAACATGTCTTTTAAGCCTCCCTTGAGAGGCAATGACAGTACCAGTATCATTGCGCAGTGTTTGAGGAAAGTGACTCATTTTGATTCCATAACGAACAGAATAGATTTAGTGCAGTATTCCCAGTGACATATTGCTGATTATTGTCTATTATCCTAATGAAACAATCACATTCCTTGAATTCACTGAATGTTTGTTTCATGGGTTTATTTGCTGTGAACAACCAGCATCATCTGGGGCAACTCCTCTAAGTAGCTGGTAGACGCTTATCTGAACAACAGACAGGGGCTGTTGCATGACACCCAGAGCAATTAGGGTAAAGTGTCCTGCCCATGAACACAATCAACATATACCAGTCAGTTTCTCATATTCCTATGAAACACAAACTGCCAAACACAGGGATTGTCAAACTTTAACCATGGATCTTTACCTGAGGATGTGTAGGACAATTAATTCTCTACAACATAAGGCATAATTGCCCTCAAAGCCTTGGAAAGAAAGATATTGGTGTTCCTAAAACAACAACTCACCCTAACAACAACTCACCCTTTTTTGTTCCAGGTTAAGACTGTTCCACAAGTGAGCTAATCTTTTAGTTAACTCATGATTGGAAATTTCCTCTTTGTTTTCCTGTGATAATCAATTATAAGAATTGTATTAACTGTATATAAATACATTTACATAATCTGTATGTCTATTATTACAAATATATAGATATACACCAACAACCAACTGATGCTATCCTTCAAGCATTTCACTTCCCCCACCATCTCCTTTTCCCAATTACAGCATCCATAATTTTCATTTTTAATGTTTCAAATGCACAGAAATAAAGATGTGTTGCCTACAAAAACATTATCATGCTGAAATGTTGGTCAGTGTCTGTGGTTCATCATAACAGCTGTTCAGTGTGTGAGAGTACAAGAAAAGCTTCAACCGAGACAACTGTTTTGTATGCAAGAGTTCATGGACAGTTTGAACCATGAGAGCTGTTCTGTGTATGAGTACAAGGAAAGTTTACACCATGACAGCTGTTCTGTGTATGAAAGTACAAGGAAAGTTTACACCATGACAGCTGTTCTGTGTGTAAGAGTACAAGGAAAGTTTAGACCATTACAGCTGTTCTGTGTATGAGAGTACAAGGAAAGTTTACACCATGACAGCTGTTCTGTGTGTGAGAGTACAAGGAAAGTTTACTCTATGACAGCTGTTCTGTGTGAGTAAAAGGAAAGTTTACACCATGACAGCTGTTCTGTATGCGAGAGTACACAGAATGTTTACACGATGACAGCTGTTCAGTATGCAAGAGTACAAGGAAAGTTTACACCATGACAGCTGTTCTGTATGTGTGAGTACATTGAAAGTTTGAATCATGACCCATGTTCTGTGTGCCGGAGACATGGAAAGTATACACCATGACAGCTGTTGTGCATGCAAGAGCACAAGAAAAGTTTACACCATGACCACTGTTCTGTAAGCGAGAGTACAAGGAAAGTTCACACCTTGACAACTCTTCTGTGTGCAAGAATACAAGGAAAATTTACTCCATGACAGCTGTTCTGTATGTGAGAGTACACAGAATGTTTACATGACAGCTGTTCTATATGCGAGATTACATGGAAAGTTTACACGATGACAGCTGTTAAGTATGCAAGAGTACATGGAAAGTTTGAACCATGACAGCTGTTCTGTATTTGAGAGTACACAGAATGTTTACATGACGACAGCTGTTCTGTTTGCGAGATTACATGGAAAGTTTCCACGATGACAGCTGTTCAGTATGCGAGAGTACATGGAAAGTTTGAACCATGACAGCTGTTCTGTATGTGAGAGTACATGGAAAGTTTGAACCATGACAGCTGTTCAGTATGCGAGAGTACATGGAAAGTTTGAACCATGACAGCTGTTCTGTATGTGAGAGTTCATGGAAGGTTTGAACCATGACAGCTGTTCTGTATGTGAGAGTACATGGACAGTTTTAACCATGACAGCTGTTCTATATGTGAGAGTACAAGGAAAGTTTGAACCAAGACAGGTGTTCTGTATGTGAGAGTTCATGGAAGGTTTCAACCATGACAGCTGTTCTGTATGTGAGAGTACATGGACAGTTTTAACCATGACAGCTGTTCTATATGTGTGAGTACATAGAAAGTTTGAACCAAGACAGCTGTTCTGTATGTGAGAATACATGGACAGTTTTAACCATGACAGCTGTTCTGTATGTGTGAGTAAATTGAAAGTTTGAATCATGACCCCTGTTCTGTGTGCCGGAGACATGGAAAGTATATACCATGACAGCTGTTCTGCATGCAAGAGCACAAGAAAAGTTTACACCATGACCACTGTTCTGTAAGCGAGAGCACAAGGAAAGTTCACACCTTGACAACTCTTCTGTGTGCAAGACTACAAGGAAAATTTACACCATGACAGCTGTTCTGTATGTGTGAGTAAAGGAAAGATTACACCATGACAGCTGTTCTGTGTGTGTGAGCACAAGGAAAGTTCACACCTTGACAACTCTTCTGTGTGCAAGACTACAAGGAAAATTTACACCATGACAGCTGTTCTGTGTATGGGTACAAGGAAAGTTTACAGAATGACAGCTGTTCTGTGTGTGAGTACACAGAAAGTTTACACCATGACAGCTGTTCTGTGTGTGTGAGTAAAGGAAAGATTACACCATGACAGCTGTTCTGTGTGTGTGAGTACATAGAAAGTTTATTCCATGACAGCTGTTCTGTGTGTGAGTACACAGAAAGTTTACACCATGACAGCTGTTCTGTGTGTGTGAGTACGTAGAAAGTTTACACCATGACAGCTGTTCTGTGTGTGTGAGTACATAGGAAGTTTACTCCATGACAGCTGTTCTGTGTGTGAGTACACAGAAAGTTTACTACATGACAGCTGTTCTGTGTGTGAGTACACAGAAAGTTTATTCCATGACAACTGTTCTGTGTATGGGTACAAGGAAAGTTTACAGAATGACAGCTGTTCTGTGTGTGAGTACACAGAAAGTTTACACCATGACAGCTGTTCTGTGTGTGTGAGTAAAGGAAAGATTACACCATGACAGCTGTTCTGTGTGTGTGAGTACATAGAAAGTTTACTCCATGACAGCTGTTCTGTATGTGAGTACAAGGAACGTATACACTATGCCAGCTGTTCTGTGTGTGTGAGAACATAGAAAGTTTAAAACATGACAACTGTTCTGTGTGTGAGAGTAGATGGAAAATTTGAAACATCACAGCTGTTCTGTATGTGAGAGTACACTGAAAGTTTAAAACATGACAACTGTTCTGAGTGTGAGATAACAAGGAAATTTTGAACCAAGACAACTGTTCTGTGTGCAAGAGTACATTGGAAGTTTGAACCATGACAACTGTTCTGTGTTCCAGAGTACATAGAAAGTTTGAACCAAGACAGGTCTTCTGTATGTGAGAGTACAAGGAAAGATTGAACCAAGACAGCTGTTCTGTGTGCAAGAGTACATGGAAAGTTTGAACCATGACAGCTGATCTGTATGTGAGATTACATGGAAAGTTTGAACCATGACAGCTGATCTGTATGTGAGATTACATGGAAAGTTTGAACCATGACAGCTGATCTGTATGTGAGATTACATGGAAAGTTTGAACCATGAGAGCTGTTGTGTATGTGAGAATACACTGAAAGTTTTAAACATGTCAACTGTTCTGTGTTTGAGAGTACAAGGAAAGTTTGAAACATCACATCGGTTCTGTGTGTGAGATTACAAGGAAAGTTTGAAACATCACAGCTGCTCTGTGTGTGAGATTACAAGGAAAGTTTTAATCATGACAGCTGTTCTGTGTGTGAGATTACAAGGAAAGTTTTAACCATGACAGCTGTTCTGTGTGTGAGAATACAAGGAAAGTTTTAACCATGACAGCTGTTCTGTGTGTGAGAATACAAGGAAAGTTTGAACCAAGACAACTGTTCTGTGTGTGTTAGTACAAGGAACGTTTACACTATGACAGCTGTTCTGTGTTACAGTGTACAAGGAAAGTTTGAACCATGACAGCTGTTCTGTGTACAGTGTACAAGAAAAATTGAACACCCTGACAGCGGTTCTGTGTGTGAGAATACAAGGAAAGTTTAAACCATGACAGCTTTTCTGTATGCGATAGTACAGGGAAATTATGAACCATGATATGTGTTCTGTTTGCAAGAATACATGAAAAAGTTGAAACTAATTATAATTATGGAAAGTCACAATATTATATGATGATGATTCAAGTACATATATATCTGCATATTTTCAATTTTATATATTGTTAACCTTCAATGTTCAAACAATTGCATTTTTAAGTACTTAAATTTCCTCTTTACAAAATATGTAATACAAATTCTGGGTCATTTGCCTAATTGGGATAATTCTGGCTGCAATGATAGTCTGCTGTCTGACCTTGAAGTAAGTCTCCTGGACAGTTGTTCTCTGCTGCTGACAGAACATAAGGAAGGCATTTGCTGGTTTTTTAGGAGCACTTGGGTCCTTTTCCTTGTCAGCCTTTCCCTTCTTTGACTTTGCAGAAGATGTTGCTGTAGGACTACCATGGGATCCTACTTCGGCCATTCCATGGGCAGCCAGGATTGGATTTATTGAAGATAAAATCTCAGCCACTGGACGCTCCTGTTTGATCTTCGGTGGGTTTGTTTCCGGAATGAGCTCACCTCCATTTTTTGTCGGTCGAATCCTTTTGAAAATCTGATCCTCCTTAATGAAAATATTTCAATAATAATTTGCTTTGAAATGATTCCTTTGCTCATTTTATATTATACAGGCATCAAGACCTTAGAAATTCCTGTTAATTGCAGCAATTTACAGGACTCAGATATTTGAGTCCTGGACCAATGTTTTCCTTGTGAGGCTCTGCATAACTATGTGGTCAAACTATATCACTTAGTCATGGGATTCATCATAATGTTGGAAATTGTGTTCTGGACTCACATTTAACACTCCGACAAAAGGGGCTGTGTTGGATTGTCATATAATCAAATTCTGCTGGGACCCTGTTTTTGTTTGCAGAACTTGCAGAACTTAATTTGAAAAAACACTAGAGGTAAAATATTTTAAATACCTGTACTTATTTCCCTGTAATAAGCTCACACCTCCTCACAAAGGAGGTTAGAAGAACTGTTTTTGCAAAAGTAAATTCTCTTCACCAAGGATGTCTTCAGTTCCAACAGAAGGATTTTCAAGAATTTGCTCTACTTAAACTATTCCGCTTTGCCCCTCCAACCCCAAGGTCCAGAAGCCAAGCATAGCTCAATGATTTGAAAGAATTTGCCCCGTTTCCTCTATTTGGTCATGCCCATCCCACCCTAGTGGGACCCAAGATCCAGCGTTTATAAAAAACTGAATCCCTTTCACCCATGCATGCTTCAGGCAAAATTGGGACAACATTGTGGTATTTCTACAGAAGAAGAAAGATTTTAAACAATCTGCTCAATTCCCCTACTGGGCCCCACTTTTTTACCCTCACCCAAGAGGGCAGAAACCCAAGATTATTCAAAACTAATTCTTCTTCATAAAAGGATCCTTCAGACCAAAACCCAATTATTCCTACAGAATGCGAAGGATTGTCATGAATTTTCTAAATTTCCCCTATTAGATCCCATAAATAAATTGATTCCCCCACCCAAGAATGCTCCAGACTAAATTTGGACAAAATGCAATCATTCCTAATGATGGAGAATAATTTTGAAGAGTTGTTCTTTTTCCCTTGTTGGGCCCAGCTGCTTCTGCCACTATGGGCTGAATCAAAACATTTATACAATAATGAACCTCCTTCAAGAAAGCATGCTTCTGACCAAATCTGGACAATATCCTGCAATTCCTGAAGAACAAGATAGATATTTAAGAAAATAATACATTTTTTTCCACGGGGCCCTGCTCCTCTAGCTCCAGACCCACAGCTCATACGATACTTCTTTCCCTTCACCGAAGCATGCTTCTGACCTAATTTTGATAATATCATGCTATACTTGAAGAATGATTGGGCCCTGCACTTAAGCCACAGAGGGACTAGATCCATGGTTAATGCAAAAATTAATACCCCTTCCGCTAAGAATGCTTCAGACCAAGTTTGGTTAAAATCTGCTCAGGCTTTTACGACCAGTAGTGATTTATTGTTTTTGTTTTTAATCTGAAAATGTACATACAGTGAAACCACACCTAACGACCACCTTAAAATTATGACCATCCTGCTAACATGGGCACTTTTTTTAGACTCGCTTCAGTATCACGACCACCCTGCTATTCCGTATTATGACTACATCTTACAGTCTTAACGACCACTAATTAACGGTAATTGACCTCACAATTATGACCAAGCGGTGACCAGTGATTAAAGTTTACCTAATGGGCAGAGAACTGGGAGCATGTGTGTTGATCTTGACCATTGTTTTCGTCACGGGTTACCGGCCCTGTCACCAGGTGGCGTTACACAAAGTAAACATCAGTAGCAGATCAACTTGGCCTACCCTTGTGAAACGGTGTGCCAGACATGTTTTAATAGTGATCTACTGTTTGTTAATTATGCATTGATAGATCTGTAAGTAAGCTGTAAAACGTCTTAGAAGCCCTGCATACCAATTGTGAATTATGTCATTTTTTCAGCTGATATTCCTTCGCTCATACACACACTCTTTGTTAAGGAATTTTAAACTGTTTTTGTTGCTAAATTTCACTTTCAACATTGTCTGACCAATCACACAAACATGTATCTATTCCAAATTTTTTACGACATATTTTCACTGTAACAACACTCAGATGAACTTTATTATCCAATGACGACACCATGTAAATGAAACTAGCTATCGCTAAAAAGGACTGTATGGAAGAGGAGGATGTCCAGATCCTTCTTCATGACAGTGTACACTGGACTCTTTTTCTTAAAGTAAAATGACAAATGTGTTGCACTGAGTGATACACTAAAAGAGTTAATGTGTTTGCAAATTTATGTGAAAAATGAAGCTATGAAAGACTTTATAGTGACTTCATTCCTGTTGTTACAAATGTGTTTTATTGTATAATATATTGACTGAGTTAATGTGTTTGTAAATTTACGTGAAAAATTTGAAAAATTAACATTAAATTCAAATTGAACTTAGTATTGATTTACAATATTAAATATACATGTATATTATGATATAAACTAAGGAATATTAATTGACAAGACAACATATATGTATATATATATTGTCTTGTCAATTAACCAATTTTATCTGTTTTACATGCATTTCATAAAATTCAACATTTTATATACAGTTTAACAAACTTCAAGTTATCATTGTTAAATAGTATACATGTACATTACTTAATAGTACATAAACAGTCTTTATTTTAAACAAACTTACGTTTCTTAGCAGTCAATCTGATCTATCTCACTATTAAGACCACTTTTGTCCAGTCCCCAAAGTGGTCTTAATAGTTAGGTTTTACTGTATTTACAATACACATTACATGACCACCTGTGCTTTCTTGACAAATCTTTAACAAAAGAATCAGATACCAACTTACCTCCCACATGAGGGGCACTTGCGTCTCCTGATAAGAGTCGCCATACTCATCTAACTTGCTGGCTAAATATCTAAAACAATAATGTCAACACTTTGAATATCAATTACAATTATGAAGAAAATGTCATATGTATAATAAATTAACAAAAACAAAATATAACATTTCATGAATAGGTTACCTTGATCAAAATAAATATTAATTTACTGCAAATTATATTTCAATCAAACTGTTCTTTCACTTTTGTATATACACAATGTATTACCATTTCATTATCCATTTATTTTACCTTCTTTCTCTCTTCCATCTCTTGATAAGTTTCTTCACATGCTGAATCCTGTTCACAACTTTTTCATTTGCCTGCAATGATTACAAGAAAAAGAAAATAAATAATTAAGAAAATAAAAAAAGGACAACTGCAAATTTTTGAGCATGAATGTTTCAAAAGGGTACTATTAATTTGAACAATTTTCAGCTTTTCTGCTGGGGATGAGAAATTTTTTATAGATAAGTGTGAGATATGTTTTTTAAATTTTCTAAATACTTGAGTACAAATAAGTATATTTTCTAACTGAAACATAAATATATAGTTTGGACATGCAGATACAGACAGAATAGTTCTATACACTCATATTTTAAAGTGTTTGTTACAAAGTACCACACATGACCAGCCTTAGTATATAGACATTCATTAAATATATATTATTTATGCAAACATACAAATTAAATGGATGACACTTTTTGTCTTGGCAATGAATCATCTAAAATCTCATACCGTCAGAATGGAAATTTTATTTTTCATTACTTCTCTATTCAGTTATTTTTCTACCTTGTTTTAACAGCAGAGAGTGCCTTAATAAATTGGGAAAATATAGTTCATTTTGGGAAAATAACTCGCATTTTAGTGAGGGGAAACAGCCTTTTTGTCAGCTGCAAAACAGGTATTACTTCCATCTTCTATCATTTTGTAAACAAAAAATATATACTCAGGTAAATCTGAAGTGTTTTGTTTATTACAAAGGAGACCTATCTATACTAGCCTGTAGGGATCTGGACCTGTCACATAAATGTATATATCCATAATTTTGTTGCCTAAGGAACACCACTCACCACTCTCGGAGGTGTGAAACGTTACGACAGAAAAGACTGATTAATGCTGGGTCCAGTGTTATTTCAAAATTACTTTCTTACCACTTTGTTCTCCTTTCTTCAAATTTTTTCAGGACAAAGGAAATATTTCAACACTGGATACAGTACTTACATACAGACAGATTATTTACCTGTACTGTTATGATATACGCCATTTTAATTTGTGCATTTGAATTTTAATTGAATTTGTGAAATTATTCAACCAGTACTATATTATGTGTGTTCATTTCAAAGGCAAATTTGGATACTTGTTCTTTATACAATTTTTTGCACATCAAATATCCTCCCAGATATAAAATAGTCAATCAATCTGTTCTTGGAAGCCAGTATTTTGTTGTCACCTATCAAGTGAATAAAAATCAACCATGAATAATTGGTCACGTCTCTTTGCATATTTCTTCCCTGTGAAACATGCATATCTTAAATCGTGAAAACAATGATTTTAAAATTATCACTTTTGATGACTGCTTTTGATCTGAATAGGTCGACGACCTTAATGACCATTCATGTGTTGACAGGCCGTTAAGATAGAAGTAATAGTAATTCTAATTTGAATCAACAGGTGAGTTGTTGACCTGTTACCTTATTTTTCATGTTTGTAGTGTGAAAGAAAGTACATTAAGAAATGTGAATTATTTGAGATTACAAGCAATAAACACTTTAATCTGTACCCTTTAGAAAAGGTGCACACATAGGCACCCTCCGTTTTCTTGACACAATTGTTTCCATTGAAAAGTCATTTCCGTTCTTATTGATGATTTTAGGAAAATAGTGCACTTCTGGGATAATGTTAGACTAACTCAAGTGTCTCTGTCAGTGATGTGACCAGAAACGGAAGTGTAGACACGTTTCGATACACATGTCTGTCATTTTAGGCGAGCTTATTTGAGGTCGTACTTATGGATATCTTTTAAAAAGGGCATTTCAATCAGTAACGAAGTTATTTGGTTGTAACTCATCGATGTAGCAATGCTACCGAGATACGATTAATAAAGGGTCCGAAACTAATGCGCAAAATATACCCTCCCTACATGATCTGATTATTTCATATCTTGTGTACAAATGTGTACTGACTAATGTAAACAGTAGTCAAACAATATATCCATTTGAAGGTTCATCTCGTGGTTTTTAAACTTTTATTATGGAATGGAATATCCAAGTTATTGTTGAACATGGACAGTGAAACAGCTAAAAGTTAGACAGGAAAGAGACAACAAATTCTTCGAAATTGATTAACCCAAAATCATCATGTTTCACGCTGTTTTAACTCAGTGTTTAGAAACAGCGTAAAGAAAATACCTGTTGCAGTTGTTCACATTTCTTCCTTAGTGAAAAATACTTCTTCAGAAACGCATTTTCATTCGCTAGCACCGCTAGCTGCGCTTCAAGACCTTCCGACATTTTGATATAGGGGAGACCACTCCAATATGACTCGGTTATATAGTTACAGTCCGGCACGGCCTGGATTTCCATGCACAGTCCGCCACCGCCCGGTACCATCCGGGAACCATGTATTGGTCGCCCGGGCTTTCAATATAATAATCAAGATATGGAGCAAAATCTGTCCGAGTCATTGGTATAAGAAATCAGTGATGTCGCTACAATTCGCCTTACATCTTGTTATTTGCAATACCAGGTCCGCCCGGGTTTTTATTTCTATTCACGTATTGTTAAATCTTTTTACTATACGTGCATGTATATAAAAATAAAATCACAATCCAGATATGATAAAATATTTTAAATTGACCGAATCATTACCATTTGAAATCATCGACATTGCAACAATGCGCTCGCATTTTGTTATTTCTAAAGCCGGAGCCACCCGGGCTTTTATTTCAATTCAAGTATTGTTTTAAACAAATGCCTTACATACGTATATATGAATAAAATTGATATCTTTATCCAGAAATGATGAAAAAATATTTTGAAATGACAACGTTTTGCTACTTGAAATCATAGTATCGTAACAATGCGTTCGCATCTTTTTATTTGTAATGCCGGTGTCATATCATATTTGTATCCCCATCAGAAAAGGATCCGTGGATCGCTTTTCCCCCATAAGAAAAGGATCCCCCCTATAGTATTTTGATCCCCCTTGTGAATTTTATTTTAAACTTTATAGCTTTATAAATAAAATGAGATATGATAGGTAACTGTGTCTGGGACTTGGTACCTGGATTACCTGTACAGGTGTGATAGCAAAAGCTGAAGAGGTCAAGCTCCAGATTACCCTGTACAGGGGCTTAAATGATGACTGCATACATAATTACTCTATATATAACCTGTCCCAAATATACTTCATGGAAAATAAGTTTATGTATGTGTGGCAGTGTCAATTTTACTTTTATCTATTTATATATATTTTTATAAATGTACTTGTCCAACCGGTTTGTTTTGTCAGTGTATGTTCTAAGAATTTCTCACCCGTGTTTTGTTATGTAAATGTCTTGTCACGTGATTACATGCTTGTTCGTGCACCTGTATGTTCTGTATCGTTATTCACGCGCTGGACAGAGACATGGACAGTCGCAATTATATGTAGCTACGTACGGATGACTGTGGTGGCAAAAATACATTTTAAAATAGTAAGTATTTGAAATATCATTTAATTATTTTAAATGATAATGTTAGTTAACTTTTACAGCATTAGTATTTTCGTATTTATTGAAATATTTGAAGAAATTGAAATATCTCTTTGTGGTTTTTTCATTATTCCTTTTGTAATGGGAATAGTAATTTTTGCAGAATTATCTTAAAGAAATTTATTACAAATATAGTTAATTACGTTTTGTTGTTTTTCTTTCAACAGAACCATAGATCATTTTATTGTAAAAAAGGATGTTATCTCTTGAGACCCCTGTCAGATTGATAGGGTAGGTATATTATGTATATATATTATTTAACTATTAACTACATCTGTGTAATACAAATGGTAAATCCTAAAGTTTATCATGTGTTGGCATTGGATATATATATTTTGATGAATTCGTAAAGTTTAGTGTAACCGTTACGGGAAATATAAATATGTGTAAAAAGTAAAGTTGACTCCATGTCCAGTGTATAACATACAGTGCGTAGTTTGTAATATGTCTTATACATGAACTTATGTTTTATTTGTGTTATTGTAGGGTCTTTTGGTGCGTCTAAATAAATGTATGAAAAGAATGAATCCAGCGTTATTTTATAAAACACTGTAGCATTGGAACCCGGCTACATATGCATGCATGTAGACTTCTGCATATATATGCGCAAAGGGAAAATTAACAGTTGACCTAAAAGGATGTATTTTGATGAAAGAGAGATTTTAGGGTCAATAATTATAAACAAAGAGACATACAATAAGAAAGTAGTATCTAGATACTATTCTGATAGCTATCATATATTGATCCCCACTTTATATCTCATCATATACCTCTAGATGCTATTCTGATGGCTATCATATATTGATCCCCCCTTATATATCATCATACCCCCCTGGATACTATTCTGATAGCTATCATATATTGATCCCCACTTTATATCTCATCATACCCCCCTAGATACTATTCTGATAGCTATCATATATTGATCCCCCTTTAAATCTCATCATACCCCCACTAGATACTATTCTGATAGCTATCATATATTGATACCCCTTTAAATCTCATCATACCCCCCTGAATACTATTCTGATAGCTATCATATATTGATCCCCCCTTATATCTCATCATACCCCCCTAGATACTATTCTGATAGCTATCATATATTGATCCCCCTTTATATCTCATCATACCCCCAAGATACTATTCTGATAGCTATCATATATTGATCCCCCTTTAAATCTCATCATACCCCCCTGAATACTATTCTGATAGCTATCATATATTGATCCCCCCTTATATCTCATCATACCCCCATGAATACTATTCTGATAGCTGTCATATATTGATCCCCCCTTATATCTCATCGTACCCCCCCTGGATATATTCTGATAGCTATCATATATTGATCCCCACTTTATATCTCGTCATACCCCCTGGATACTATTCTGATAGCTATCATATATTGATCCCCTCTTTATATCTCATCATACCCCCCTGGATACTATTCTGATGGCTATCATATATTGATCCCCTTTATATCTCATCATACCCCCCTAGATACTATTCTGATAGCTATCATATATTGATCCCCCTTTATATCTCATCATACCCCACTAGATACTATTCTGATGGCTATCATATATTGATCCCCCATTTAAATCTCATCATACCCCCCTGAATACTATTCTGATAGCTATCATATATTGATCCCCCCTTATATCTCATCATACCCCCATGGATACTATTCTGATAGCTGTCATATATTGATCCCCCCTTATATCTCATCATACCCCCACTAGATACTATTCTGATGGCTATCATATATTGATCCCCCTTTATATCTCATCATACCCCCCTGGATACTATTCTGATAGCTATCATATATTGATCCCCCCTTATATCTCATCATACCCCCATGAATACTATTCTGATAGCTATCATATATTGATCCCCCTTTAAATCTCATCATACCCCCCTAGATACTATTCTGATAGCTATCATATATTGATCCCCCTTTATATCTCATCATACCCCCCCCCTAGATATATTCTGATAGCTATCATATATTGATCCCCCTTTAAATCTCATCATACCCCCCTGAATACTATTCTGATAGCTATCATATATTGATCCCCCCTTATATCTCATCAGACCCCCATGAATACTATTCTGATAGCTGTCATATATTGATCCCCCCTTATATCTCATCGTACCCCCCTGGATATATTCTGATAGCTATCATATATTGATCCCCACTTTATATCTCGTCATATCCCCCTGGATACTATTCTGATAGATATCATATATTGATCCCCTCTTTATATCTCATCATACCCCCCTGGATACTATTCTGATGGCTATCATATATTGATCCCCTTTATATCTCATCATACCCCCTGGATACTATTCTGATAGCTATCATATATTGATCCCCCCTTATATCTCATCATACCCCCATGGATACTATTCTGATAGCTGTCATATATTGATCCCCCCCTTATATCTCATCATACCCCCACTAGATACTATTCTGATGGCTATCATATATTGATCCCCCTTTATATCTCATCATACCCCCCTGGATACTATTCTGATGGCTATCATATATTGATCCCCCTTTATATCTCATCATCATATACCTCTAGATGCTATTCTGATGGCTATCATATATTGATCCCCTTTATATCTCATCATACCCCCCTGAATACTATTCTGATAGCTATCATATATTGATCCCCCCTTATATCTCATCATACCCCCCTAGATACTATTCTGATGGCTATCATATATTGATCCCCCCTTTATATCTCATCATACCCCTCAAGATACCATTCTGATGGCTATCATATATTGATCCCCCTTTATATCTCATCATACCCCCTGGATACTATTCTGATAGCTATCATATATTGATCCCTCTTTATATCTCATCATACCCCCATGAATACTATTCTGATAGCTGTCATATATTGATCCCCCCTTATATCTCATCGTACCCCCCTGGATATATTCTGATAGCTATCATATATTGATCCCCACTTTATATCTCGTCATACCCCCCTGGATACTATTCTGATAGCTATCATATATTGATCCCCTCTTTATATCTCATCATACCCCCCTGGATACTATTCTGATGGCTATCATATATTGATCCCCTTTATATCTCATCATACCCCCCTGAATACTATTCTGATAGCTATCATATATTGATCCCCCCTTATATCTCATCATACCCCCATGGATACTATTCTGATAGCTGTCATATATTGATCCCCCCCTTATATCTCATCATACCCCCACTAGATACTATTCTGATAGCTATCATATATTGATCCCCCTTTATATCTCATCATACCCCCCTGGATACTATTCTGATGGCTATCATATATTGATCCCCCTTTATATCTCATCATCATATACCTCTAGATGCTATTCTGATGGCTATCATATATTGATCCCCCTTTATATCTCATCATACCCCACCCCAACCTCTCTAGATATATGTACTATAGTTTTTTTACTTGTATGAAACATGTTCCTATATGTTATAAATATCAATATCCTTTTAAGATGCATATCTATAAACTCATATTTTTAACTATTAAAAAAAGAAACCAGTTTATCCTAGATGTTTGTCTTTTGAAGTCTCATGCAGCATGCCGATACATTAAGTCAATAAGTAGTGAATTAATTACATAAATTAAGAATACGTAATAGTCATAATTTTAGTGTTCATTAGTGTTTGGCTTTTTATCTAAAAGATCATTATATATATATATATATATATTGAAAAAAACTTGATTTGACGAGATGCGAGTAAATTATAAATAAAAATGACAATTGAAGTAGACGTTGAGTCAGTAACTTTTACTTTAATTACCTTATACGGCCCTAATTCAGACAACCCAGATTTTTTCAATAACTTGTTAGAAACTATAGAGTATTTTGGTAATGAGAAAATAGTGGTATGCGGTGATTTTAATTTAGTTCTAAATGCTGAGATTGACTATGATAAGACTTACAAAAACACTCATAATCCCCAAGCACGAGATAAACTTTTAGAAATAATAGAGCACAAAAACCTTATTGATATTTACAGACAGTACTACCCCAATCAAAGACGATATACTTGGAGAAAGAAAAACCCACTGAAGCAGTCTAGACTAGACTTCTTTATTATTTCAGACTCCCTTTTAACTAGTATAAAAAGGGCAACTATCGAACCAGGTTACAGGTCTGACCACTCCTTTCCGAACATTTCTCTTCAGTTCAATGATTTTAAAAAAGGTAAAGGGCTATGGAAATTTAACAACTCATTGCTATATGATCAAGAATATGCAGAACTGGTTAAGAATGTCATTTTAGAAACAAAAAAAGAATACTGTGTACCAATTTATAATCTTGAAAATTTAGAATTTATTTCGGATACAGATTTGCAACTACTTATAAATGACCAACTGTTTTAGAGGTTCTTTTAATGAATATAAGAGGTAAGAGTATTTCCTATTCATCATACAGGAAAAAACAGAAATATGAGAGAAAATGAATTAAAAGATAGCATACAGGTTTTAGAAAATGAGGATAATATTGATATAAACCAGATAGAATCTAAGAAAAGAGAATTAGAGCAGATTAGAATACTTCGAATGAAAGGCAGTTTAGTGAGATCTAGAGCACAATGGATAGAGGAAGGGGAAAAACCAACAAGCTATTTTTTTGGATTAGAAAATAGAAACTTTACATCAAAAATAATTCCGAAAGTTCAAACAGATGAAGGAGACATAATTATAAAACAGGAAGAGATTTTAGAAACAGTAAAATTGTTTTATGAGAATCTATATGAAGAAGGAAATATTACAGACATTAATTTAAATGAATATCTAAATTTTAACAGTATTCCTAAACTCTCTGAAACAGAAGCTGAAAATTTAGAAGGTTTAATCACATTAGAAGAAGTCAGTAAATGTTTAAAGAATATGAAAAACAACAAAAGTCCTGGGTCAGATGGGTTTACTGCAGAATTTAAAATTTTTTTTTGGAATAAGATAGGTGTTTATGTTGTCAGGTCTTTAAATTATGGGTATTCACATAGAGAACTTTCAGTTACTCAGAGACAAGCAGTGATCACCTGCCTTCCTAAAGGGAATAAGCCTAGACATTTTATTAAAAACTGGCGTCCAATATCCTTATTAAATGTTACATACAAAATAGCATCAGGGGTTATTTCTAATAGAATTAAGTCAGTTTTAGACAAGCTAATTAATATGGATCAAACTGGTTTTATATTGGGACGCTATATAGGAGAAAACACTAGACTACTATATGATTTAATGCAATATGCAGAAGAAAATGATGTACCAGGTATGATTTTAATGGTAGACTTTGAAAAAGCGTTTGACTCTGTCTTTTGGAAGTTTATTGAAAAGGTTTTAATCTATTTTGGATTCAAAAATGATATTATTGTATGGTTTAAAACACTACATAAAAATGTATCAGCTTAAAATTAACCAGGGAGGTAACTTTGATGTCAATCCTCATGCTATGCCAAAACTTAATTATGACAAGAAAATAGTAAAGCTAAAAGCACTTATAAATACATGGAAAAGAAGAAATCTTACACCAATAGGTAAAATACACATAATAAAATCCCTTTTAATTTCTCAGCTCAACCACCTCTTTATAGCTTTACCAAATCCTGATGAAAAAACATTTAAGACAATTGAATCTGTCATATTTGAATTTTTGTGGAGTAGTAAAATAGACAAAATCAAGAGAAATGTAGTGATGCAAGACCTTATAAATGGTGGTTTAAAAATGATAAATATAAGAGCTTTTGCAGATGCATTAAAACTAAGTTGGGTAAGGAGGCTTTATCATAGAGCAGGTAAGTGGTCTGCAATATTACAGACTAATGTAAACATTGACATCCTACTGAATATTGGAGGTGAGTATATACAAAACTGCAAAAATGAAATCAAAAATAAATTTTGGAAAGATGTTTTCAGAGTATGGTACAAACTACAAACAACAATTGAAATGTGTACAGGAAAGGAAAAATCAGTTTTGGAAATACCTATATGGTTTAATAGAAATATCACGCTATCTGGAAAATCATTTTTTTATAAGCAATGGTATAGAAAAGGGATAAGAACAATAGCAGACTTACTAGAAGCTGGTAATACTAATAATTTTCTTAGTTTTCAAGACTTTCAGAGAATATACAATGTGACAACTAACTTTTTGAACTATCAAGGTATCATTTCTGCAGTTAAAAAATTCCTAAGAGATAATCCACCTTTGAAGAATGACTCTCAACGGCCTGTCATACCATTATATATAAAGATGTTTTTCGAGCATTTAAAAGGTTCAAAAATATTTTATAATATTTTAAATATAACTCGGACAGAGCCAACTGGTAAAGCTAAATGGGGAGAGCAGTTTGATTTAACAAATAGTGATTGGGAAATTTTCTACAAAATGCCATTTCAAATTACAAAAAACACCAAACTTCAATGGCTCCAGTATAGGATCTCTCATCACATTCTGACAACTAATAGTAGGCTTTTTAAGGCAAAACTTGTGTCCAGTCCACTTTGTAATCTATGCAACTCAGAAAGAGAATCGATCACTCATCTCCTTTGGGAATGTCAGGAAGTGCAAAACTTTTTACAATCATTTGAAACACTAACAGATTCTTTATTAATACCATTCTCAGTCAACAAAAGGTCTTTTATACTTGGAATTAAAAGGAACAATAGCTGTAGCTTTAGAGTTGACAATGAAGTAATTCTTATGATTAAACATTATATATATAAAACAAGATGCCTCCATGCTACTCTCAATATCAACGCCATTGTAAAGATTATACAAAATCACTATTCTGTTCAAAAATATATTTCAAATAGCAAAAACACGTCTTACAAACAAAATTTCACAAATGATTGGAAAAAATGGGAAAATCTTATCCAATTGAATATTTAAATAATTATAATACTTTTTATCCTTGACAGTGCTGCCATATCTTTGTTTCACTGTCTTTAGCTAAAACTTTGTTTCAACATCCCATGCACTTCTTATGTCATTCCCCCATCCCCATCCCCTATCTTCCTATTTCTGTTTTCATCGCTTTGTCTGTTTCTTTAATTGTAGAGAATGATTCAGTGAGAGAGAGCAATCTATGTATAATGTTAATTATTGATATTTCCTCTATGCTATCATTTAGTCTGGCTGTACTATGCTCTGTGTAATCTTTGACAACAAGGGCAGATAACAAAGAATCATCACCAGCTATTCACACCTCAATTCTTTTTTTATGTTTTTTTTAACGTGAATTACACTTTGTTTCAAACAAGCAGAAGTTGCAACATGGAAAGGCTGTTATGTGGGGCGTATCTCGCTACTCCCAATCCATGCTTGCACTTCTGGTTTGGGATTACACTATTGAAAACATATAATTTTGAATAAAGTTTGGGGATTAGGTGTGAATAGATGATGATGAGGCAAAACACTAATAATAATAAACAGCTCTGTTGTTGATCAGTGTATGATGTGATAATGAGGATGAAAGGTTGATGATGAAGTGGTGATGATGATATGATGATTACAATGCTGAATATGTGTTACTGCTGATGATGATATGATAGTGATGATGATGATGACGATATGGTGATGATCATGATAATGAAGTGATGATGATACGATTATCATGATGATAACTATGATGATGATGACGATGATGATGATGATGATGATGATGATGATGATGATGATGACAGCAGTCATTGAGTTTGTATTATTATTGGGGCGTGTGGATGAAACACAGTAGTACATTGTATGTCATGTCAGCAAAGAGGAAAGAGTAGGAAATAATGAGTGCATGTTTTGAGTGAGTGTACATGGGTGTAGTGTGATGTGTGCTAGGGTGTGTATGTGTATGTGAGTCTAGTATATATCGTGTGTTGCATACCTTTGTAAAATCTTGAAAAACAAAATAAAAAAAAAATTAATAAATAAAAATGATTTTTGACAAAAGAAGAAAGACGTTACATTTTGCACTAGCGCTTTCACTGTATTAGATCTTCAGGTGCATAGTATTATATGCACTATGCACCTGAAGATCTAATGAAAGCGCTAGTGCAAAATGTAACGTCTTTCTTCTTTTGTCAAAAATCATTTTTATTTATATATATTTATATATATATGATTATCTTAATAATTGATGTCATATGATTCTTTATCAAATAGGTATGTTGATCAGTACCCATGTAAATTCATAGATTTTTTTTTGTACATCCCGTGTTTTAAATATACTAAAGAGGTTATTGTAGACCAATTAAAACTTTAAACATTTTTTTAAAATGTGAATATTGTATAATAAATCACCAAATTTAAATAAAATAAATCACAAAATACACTATATCAGCCAAACACTACATATGAAATAATTATTTTTTAGCAATTTCAAATTTGAGTTCTTTTTTCCAAAATTAAATTTTATGAAGTATTGATTTTATTTCTATGAAAGATAAACTTAAGTACACTATAAACTAAATATACTTGATAGAACTGTACAATCTGCTAGTAAGTTTCAGCATCCATGTTGAGTAATCGAACACAAAATACCGTATGATGTGAAAGACATTCCAAGTACATTTCAGGGTACATTTTTTTGAAGATTTCTGCCACCCCAATATATTGAACCTGCCTCTGTGTCTGTCCTGTTATTGCTAAAACAACATCACATCACCTTACCTATAGTAATCTATTGCAGTAGGTGTAAGGAAAGGTGACACTTATTAGTACATAACTTCTGAGACACTAAATAATATACATGTACATAATTATGAAAAAAACAAAAGGTCTTATTTGTTAAATAATTACATGTAGGTAGAAAAATTATGAGTTGATGGATGGAAATATTTAGAACTAAACAAAAAGGACCCAAATTGATAATTTAATTGTGTAATAAACATTACCAATTCTGAAGTTTTTGGAAACTTGAACAGAAAAAGGTAAAGAAATAACATGAGTGTGGTTTTTTTCATGTGTCAGATTCAAATATACCAAATAGTTGTTGGTAGTAGTTGTATGTTCATTCTAATATACATGTTTCTTGATATTTTTATTATATGAATATCTTTTAATTGTAAACATATTTAGTTATTTCAAATTTCTATTAAATCAAATATTAATTAAAGGCCTATGTTTGGGCAAATATCAGTTATTTTTTCATAAAAACAATGGCGTTTTTTACATAAAATTAAATTCCTAATGATCCAACACACGTATATGTATAGCATGCCTTGTTTTTTTCAATTAGATAACTGTTAAGCAATTTATTTGCAAGTTTTAATATTCATGCAAATATGAATATATTAATTTTAAAGTGGAAAATGTATATTAAACACAGCTTTTATGTAAAATGATGACCTCAATCAATCTGTAATGGAATTTATCCACCGGTAACTTTAATTGATCACACGGTATATCTGCCATGTGTACATGGGTGCTCACTCAGGTTTGACCCCTCTACCCTTAATCCTCTTATGTAATTGACTGGTTGGCCAGGTGTAATTAACAACTTCACAAATTACATCACACCTATCATCATATTTTCACTACCTTAAATATATGCATATATGCACCGTTAATATAACTTTTCTTAAGGGGGATCAAAATATTATAGGGGGATCATTTTCTGATGGCCAGAAAAGTGATCCGGATCCTTTTCTGATGGGGGATCCAAATATGATATGACACCGGGACCACCCGTGCTTTTATTTCTATTCATGTATCGTAAAAATACAATAGACGAAAATGTGTTGGATTGAACTCAATTCTATCCAATAGCTATCGAATATTTTTTTAAAGTAATTTCAATTTGTGTTCGATTAATTCAGGTCTACGTCAAATGTTCCCTAAAGTGTTGCGTCTACCTCACATGTTTTCTACAAGTGTCGCGTGTGCCTCAAATCTTCTCTCAGGGTGTTGCCTCCGCCTCACATGTGCTCTCACAACGTTGCGTCTGCGTCACTTGATTAATCGACGTGTTGAATCTACCTCACATGTTCTGCCAAAGTATTGTTTCTTCCTCAAATCTTCTGTCAAAGTGTTGCCGCCACCTCACATGTTCTTTTGAAGTGTTGCGTTCGCCTCAAATGTTCTCCCAAAGTGTTTCAGCTGACTCACATTTTCAAAGTGTTGTGTCAGACTCACATGTTCTCTCAAATTGTATCGCCTGCCTTACATGTTCTCTCGAAACGCCACGTATGCTTCCCATGTTCTCTCAAAATGTTGCGTCCGCCTCAAATCTTCTCTCAAGGTGTTGCCTCCGCCACACATGTTCACTCAAATTGTTTTGCCTGCCTTACTTGTTCTCTCGAAATGCCACGCATGCTTCTCATGTTCTCTCAAAGTGTTGCGTCTACCTCAAATCTTCCGTCAAAGTGTTGTGTCTGCCTCACATGTTCTTTCAAAATGTTGCGTCCGCCTCAAATGTTCTCTCCAAGTGTTGCGTGTGCCTCAAATCTTCTGTCAAGGTGTTGCATCTGCCTCACATGTTCTTTCAAAATATTGCGTCCGCCTCAAATGTTCTCTCCAAGTGTTGCGTGTGCCTCAAATCTTCTGTCAAGGTGTTGCATCTGCCTCACATGTTCTTTTGAAGTGTTGCGTTCGCTTCAAATGTTCTCCCAAAGTGTTTCGGCTGACTCACATTTTCAAAGTGTTGTGTCAGACTCACATGTTCTCTCAAATTGTATCGCCTGCCTTACATGTTCTCTCGAAACGCCACGTATGCTTCCCATGTTCTCTCAAAATGTGTTGCCTCCGCCTCACATGTTCTCTCTAAATGTTATGTTTGCCTCAAATGTTCTCCCAAAGTGTTGCTACTACCTCACATATACTCTAAAAATGTTGCCCTGCCTCACATATACTCTCAAAGTGTTGCCCTGCCTCACAAATACTCTGAAGGTGTTGGCCTGCCTCACATATACTCTCAAAGTGTTTCCCTGCCTGATATGTTTTCTCAAATTGTTTCATCTGCGTCACATGTTTTCTCAAATTGTTTCATCTGCGTCACATGTTTTCTCAAATTGTTTTATCTGCGTCACATGTTTTTTCAAAGTGTTTTTTTCCGCATGTTCTCTCTCTCTAATAGAGACATAGATGGATTATGTAATATGTGTGTAATGTGTGTCTCTCTCCATCCCACACAGATATTATCGAAACATCTCAAGTGTGTCTATCTCCTTCCCACTCAGACACAGGTTTTATCAAAGAAAGTAATGTCTGTCTATCTGAATCCCACACACAGACAACGACATTATCAAAACAAGTTATTAGTGTCTATCTCCATCCCACGCAGACAGACATTATCAAGACAAGTAATGAGTGTCTCTCCATCACATACATATATGATAAAAAACAATTAATGTGTGTCTATTTCCTCCCGCACAAACACAAATATTATCAAAACAAGTAATATGTGTCTCTCTCCATCCCACACAGATGTTATCAAACACAACTAATGTGTCTTTATCTCCGTTCTACACACCGGAACTGATATTTTGGAAACACGTAAGGTGTCCTTCTCTCCCTCCCAAACACAGACACAGATATTATCAAAACAAGTAATGTATGTCTATCTCCCTCTCGCACAGAGACACAGATATTATCTAAACAAGTAATGTGTGTTTATCTCCATCCCTCACAGATATTATCAAAACAAGTCATGTGTTTTTATCTCCCCCACACACAGGGACATATATTATCGGAAAAGGTAATATGTGTCTACCTCACTTTCACACACAAATACAGATATAATCAAAACAAGAATTGAAAGTCTATCTCCATCCCTCACAGATATTTTCAAAACACGTCATGTGTTTTTATCTCCATCCCACACACTGGAACATATATTATCGGAAAAAGTAATATGTGTTAATCTCCCTCCCACACACAGACCCTGGTATTATCAAAACAAGTAATGTGTGGCTATCTCCCTCTCACACACAGAAACAGAAATTATTAAAAGAAGTGATGTGTGTCTATCTCCCTCCCACACACAGACCCTGGTATTATCAAAACAAGTAATGTATGTCTATCTCCCTCTCACGCAGAGACACAGATATTATTTAAACAAGTAATGTGTGTTTATCTCCATCCCTCACAGAAATTATCAAAACAAGTCGTGTGTTTTTATCTCCATCCCACACACAGGGACATATATTATCGGAAGAGGTAATATGTGTCTAGCTCACTTTCACACACAAATACAGATATAATCAAAACAAGAAATGAAAGTCTATCTCCATCCCAAACAGATATTATCAAAACCAAGTAATGTGTGTCTACATCCATCCCACACAGATACAGGTTTTATCAAAACAAGTACTGTGTATATCTCCACCCCACATAGATATTATCAAATCAAGTATTGTGTATCTCTTTCCATCAAACACATATATGATCAAAAACAAGTAATGTTTGTTTATCTCCGTCCAATACAGACACAGATATTATCAAAACAAGTATTATGTGTTTTTATCTCCATCCCAAACAGACGAACATATACTATCAAAACCACAAATACAGATATAATCAAAACAAGAAATGAAAGTCTATCTCCATCCTAAACAGATATTATCAAAACCAAGTAATGTGTGTCTACATCCATCCCACACAGATACAGGTTTTATCAAAACAAGTACTGTGTATATCTCCACCCCACATAGATATTATCAAATCAAGTATTGTGTATCTCTTTCCATCAAACACATATATGATCAAAAACAAGTAATGTTTGTCTATCTCTGTCCAATACAGACACAGATATTATCAAAACAAGTATCATGTGTTTTTATCTCCATCCCAAACAAACGAACATATACTATCGAAACACACAAGGTGCGTCTATCTCACATTCACACACAAATGCAGATATTATCAAAACAAGTAATTTGTGTCAATCTCTCTCCAACACACAGACCCTGGTATTATCAAAACAAGTAATGTGTGTCTATCTACCTCTCACACAGAGACACAGATATTATCAAAACAAGTGATGCGTGTCTATCTCCCTCCCACACACAGACCCTGGTATTATCAAAACAAGTAATGTATGTCTATCTCCCTCTCACACAGAGACACAGATATTATCTAAACAAGTAATGTGTGTTTATCTCCATCCCTCACAGATATTATCAAAACAAGTCATGTGTTTTTATCTCCATCCCACACACTGGAACATATATTATCGGAAAAGTAATATGTGTCTATCTCACTTTCACACACAAATACAGATATTATAACAACTAGAAATGAAAGTCTATCTCCATCCTAAACAGATATTATCAAAACCAAGTAATGTTTGTCTACATCCATCCCACACAGATACAGGTTTTATCAAAACAAGTACTGTGTATATCTCCACCCCACATAGATATTATCAAATCAAGTATTGTGTATCTCTTTCCATCAAACACATATATGATCAAAAACAAGTAATGTTTGTTTATCTCCGTCCAATACAGACACAGATATTATCAAAGCAAGTATCATGTGTTTTTATCTCCATCCCAAACAAACGAACATATACTATCGAAACACACAAGGTGCGTCTATCTCACTTTCACACACAAATACAGATATTATCAAAACAAGTAATTTGTGTCAATCTCTCTCCAACACACAGACCCTGGTATTATCAAAACAAGTAATGTGTGTCTATCTCCCTCTCACACAGAGACACAGATATTATCAAAACAAGTGATGCGTGTCTATCTTCCTCCCACGCACAGACCCTGGTATTATCAAAACAAGTAATGTATGTCTATCTCCCTCTCACACAGAGACACAGATATTATCTAAACAAGTAATGTGTGTTTATCTCCATCCCTCACAGATATTATCAAAACAAGTCATGTGTTTTTATCTCCATCCCACACACTGGAACATATATTATCGGAAAAAAGTAATATGTGTCTATCTCACTTTCACACACAAATACAGATATTATAACAACTAGAAATGAAAGTCTATCTCCATCCTAAACAGATATTATCAAAACCAAGTAATGTTTGTCTACATCCATCCCACACAGATACAGGTTTTATCAAAACAAGTACTGTGTATATCTCCACCCCACATAGATATTATCAAATCAAGTATTGTGTATCTCTTTCCATCAAACACATATATGATCAAAAACAAGTAATGTTTGTCTATCTCTGTCCAATACAGACACAGATATTATCAAAACAAGTATCATGTGTTTTTATCTCCATCCCAAACAAACGAACATATACTATCGAAACACACAAGGTGCGTTTATCTCACATTCACACACAAATACAGATATTATCAAAACAAGTAATTTGTGTTAATCTCTCTCCAACACACAGACCCTGGTATTATCAAAACAAGTAATGTGTGTCTATCTCCCTCTCACACAGAGACACAGATATTATCAAAACAAGTGATGTGTGTCTATCTCCCTCCCACGCACAGACCCTGGTATTATCAAAACAAGTAATGTATGTCTATCTCCCTCTCACACAGAGACACAGATATTATCTAAACAAGTAATGTGTGTTTATCTCCATCCCTCACAGATATTATCAAAACAAGTCATGTGTTTTTATCTCCATCCCACACACTGGAACATATATTATCGGAAAAAAGTAATATGTGTCTATCTCACTTTCACACACAAATACAGATATTATAACAACTAGAAATGAAAGTCTATCTCCATCCTAAACAGATATTATCAAAACCAAGTAATGTTTGTCTACATCCATCCCACACAGATACAGGTTTTATCAAAACAAGTACTGTGTATATCTCCACCCCACATAGATATTATCAAATCAAGTATTGTGTATCTCTTTCCATCAAACACATATATGATCAAAAACAAGTAATGTTTGTCTATCTCTGTCCAATACAGACACAGATATTATCAAAACAAGTATCATGTGTTTTTATCTCCATCCCAAACAAACGAACATATACTATCGAAACACACAAGGTGCGTCTATCTCACATTCACACACAAATACAGATATTATCAAAACAAGTAATTTGTGTCAATCTCTCTCCAACACACAGACCCTGGTATTATCAAAACAAGTAATGTGTGTCTATCTACCTCTCACACAGAGACACAGATATTATCAAAACAAGTGATGCGTGTCTATCTCCCTCCCACACACAGACCCTGGTATTATCAAAACAAGTAATGTATGTCTATCTCCCTCTCACACAGAGACACAGATATTATCTAAACAAGTAATGTGTGTTTATCTCCATCCCTCACAGATATTATCAAAACAAGTCATGTGTTTTTATCTCCATCCCACACACTGGAACATATATTATCGGAAAAAAGTAATATGTGTCTATCTCACTTTCACACACAAATACAGATATTATAACAACTAGAAATGAAAGTCTATCTCCATCCTAAACAGATATTATCAAAACCAAGTAATGTTTGTCTACATCCATCCCACACAGATACAGGTTTTATCAAAACAAGTACTGTGTATATCTCCACCCCACATAGATATTATCAAATCAAGTATTGTGTATCTCTTTCCATCAAACACATATATGATCAAAAACAAGTAATGTTTGTCTATCTCTGTCCAATACAGACACAGATATTATCAAAACAAGTATCATGTGTTTTTATCTCCATCCCAAACAAACGAACATATACCATCGAAACACACAAGGTGCGTCTATCTCACTTTCACACACAAATACAGATATTATCAAAACAAGTAATTTGTGTCAATCTCTCTCCAACACACAGACCCTGGTATTATCAAAACAAGTAATGTGTGTCTATCTCCCTCTCACACAGAGACACAGATATTATCAAAACAAGTGATGCGTGTCTATCTTCCTCCCACGCACAGACCCTGGTATTATCAAAACAAGTAATGTATGTCTATCTCCCTCTCACACAGAGACACAGATATTATCTAAACAAGTAATGTGTGTTTATCTCCATCCCTCACAGATATTATCAAAACAAGTCATGTGTTTTTATCTCCATCCCACACACTGGAACATATATTATCGGAAAAAAGTAATATGTGTCTATCTCACTTTCACACACAAATACAGATATTATAACAACTAGAAATGAAAGTCTATCTCCATCCTAAACAGATATTATCAAAACCAAGTAATGTTTGTCTACATCCATCCCACACAGATACAGGTTTTATCAAAACAAGTACTGTGTATATCTCCACCCCACATAGATATTATCAAATCAAGTATTGTGTATCTCTTTCCATCAAACACATATATGATCAAAAACAAGTAATGTTTGTCTATCTCTGTCCAATACAGACACAGATATTATCAAAACAAGTATCATGTGTTTTTATCTCCATCCCAAACAAACGAACATATACTATCGAAACACACAAGGTGCGTCTATCTCACATTCACACACAAATACAGATATTATCAAAACAAGTAATTTGTGTCAATCTCTCTCCAACACACAGACCCTGGTATTATCAAAACAAGTAATGTGTGTCTATCTCCCTCTCACACAGAGACACAGATATTATCAAAACAAGTGATGCGTGTCAATCTCCCTCAAACACACAGACCCTGGTATTATCAAAACAAGTAATGTATGTCTATCTCCCTCTCACACAGAGACACAGATATTATCTAAACAAGTAATGTGTGTTTATCTCCATCCCTCACAGATATTATCAAAACAAGTCATGTGTTTTTATCTCCATCCCACACACTGGAACATATATTATCGGAAAAAAGTAATATGTGTCTATCTCACTTTCACACACAAATACAGATATTATAACAACTAGAAATGAAAGTCTATCTCCATCCTAAACAGATATTATCAAAACCAAGTAATGTTTGTCTACATCCATCCCACACAGATACAGGTTTTATCAAAACAAGTACTGTGTATATCTCCACCCCACATAGATATTATCAAATCAAGTATTGTGTATCTCTTTCCATCAAACACATATATGATCAAAAACAAGTAATGTTTGTCTATCTCTGTCCAATACAGACACAGATATTATCAAAACAAGTATCATGTGTTTTTATCTCCATCCCAAACAAACGAACATATACTATCGAAACACACAAGGTGCGTCTATCTCACATTCACACACAAATACAGATATTATCAAAACAAGTAATTTGTGTCAATCTCTCTCCAACACACAGACCCTGGTATTATCAAAACAAGTAATGTGTGTCTATCTCCCTCTCACACAGAGACACAGATATTATCAAAACAAGTGATGTGTGTCTATCTCCCTCCCACACACAGACCCTGGTATTATCAAAACAAGTAATGTATGTCTATCTCCCTCTCACACAGAGACACAGATATTATCTAAACAAGTAATGTGTGTTTATCTCCATCCCTCACAGATATTATCAAAACAAGTCATGTGTTTTTATCTCCATCCCACACACTGGAACATATATTATCGGAAAAAAGTAATATGTGTCTATCTCACTTTCACACACAAATACAGATATTATAACAACTAGAAATGAAAGTCTATCTCCATCCTAAACAGATATTATCAAAACCAAGTAATGTTTGTCTACATCCATCCCACACAGATACAGGTTTTATCAAAACAAGTAC